>NW_026618190.1:0-13331 GCF_000801105.2 Raphanus sativus
AACTATGTTACTTTTAACTAGAGAATCTGAAAGATAAATCAACATTAAAATTGTTGTAAAAAGAATAATTACTTTGTACAAACTTTTCTGTCATTAAATATTTTGTTTTTGGAATGGGTTAGATGACGAAGTTGATAATTTTTTACACTATTCAAATTCTTCCAAATGATAAATGAAATACGGTCATTATATTGGTATAAACACCATTTTCGCCGAATGAAATCAGTGTTTCTAAACACCACCTCAGATTCATCATTTAGTCAAATAAAGATGGCTTTTAAATTGGTCATATAACCGTTTCAGGTTATTTGACGATCAATCATATGAGAAATGTCAATCTAAGTTTCACGTTAGAAATTATACAAAAGAGAATTTAATATGTAAAGAGAAAAACTCGACAAATTCAACACCCTAATTCATTGATGGTGGCTGGTTGGATGGCCGACCTTATAACTTTTGGATTCTAAAACATTGTAGTATGATTTTTAAACTAAAAAGAAATTAGATAATTTAAGAGTTTCTATGTATCTATATTATTATTTCTTAATAATTTAAGAATTTCAAGTTAATGTTACAATTGGCTATGTCCAAAAATTATTTCTTCTAGCAGGCGATGAGACTCATATTAGTAATATATGATTTATTCCAATGAAAAAGAGCAAATGTATACACATGACATGCCAAAAGAAAAAACTAAATGAGTAGATAGATACTACTAAAATGAAGAAAACTAAAGAACACCTAATTATACATGCTCATTTTCGCGACCCATCTCCCTAACCATAATCCCATTCTTGATCTCTTCTTCAGTATACATATAAGCCAGGCCACCATGACTCGTCGGATCCATCCCGGCGATCTCATCCTCCGACGGTATCCTCAACAGTTCCAGCTTATGCAGCACAAAAAACAAAGTCCCCATCGTCACACTAACCCAACCCGTAATCACCACAATCTGCACAACGTGCGCTGCAAGCAACCTCCATCCCCCTCCCATCAGCAGCCCGTACGGTCTGTTAGGATCACCTCCAAAGATCTCGGAAACATACGTTTTATCCGCAAACAAACCGGTGAATATAATCCCCCACGCGCCACAACCACCGTGAAGCTGAGCCGCTTCCAACGGATCGTCGTACCTCAACTTATCTGCTAGCTTGTTGAATCCCATCAGCACCCACGCAGCAACAAACCCGCAGAGAACCGCCGCCCACGGTTCAACAACCGAGCAACCACCGGTTATCGCCGCGAACCCGCCTAGCAAACCGTTACACACGTCAGTCACGTTCCAATACCCGTCTATAAGTCTTTTCCCGAACAGAGTCGTCAACGCCGCCGTGCACCCAGCTAGCGTAGTCGTAACAGCTGTCCTCCCGACAGCGCTCCACTGTCCGTAGAACGAGCTCCCGGGAGACGAACCGTAAGATTTGTTAATGATCGCAAACGAACCGGGGTTAAACCCGTACCAACCGAACCATAGTAAAAATGTACCGAGCACAACCAACGTCGCGCTGTGACCACGCAACGTAACCGGTTTACCTCTATTCTCAAACCGGCCGATCCTCGGTCCTTCGATCAACGCTCCCCATAAACCGGCTATCCCTCCAACCATGTGAACGACGCCGGATCCAGCGAAATCAATCACACCCGATCCAAACAGAAGGTTCTCCGCTCTAGCGGGAGACGCCCAACCATCAGAAGACCAGAACCAATGAGAAACAATCGGGTAAACCAACCCGGTTAAGAAAGACGAATAAATCAAATAAGCGACGAACTGCGTCCTCTCGGCGATGGACCCGCTGGTGATCCCCGCGGCGGCGATGGCGAACGTCCACTGATAAAGAAAGTAAGGATAGTCGAAAGAAGCCTTCGGGAAGCCGCTCATGGCGAAGAAGTGTTTCCCGATGAAGCCGTTGGAGGGAGAGCCGTAGGCGAAGGCGAAGCCGAAGAGGTAGTAGAAGAGACCTCCGGCGGCGGCGTCGATGACGTTCGTGAGCATTATGTTCATCGTGTTCTTGGCCCTGACGGAGCCGGCGCAGAGCATGGCGAAGCCGAGCTGCATCGCGAAGACGAGGTAGGCCGAGAAGAGGAGGTACGTGTTGTCTATCGCGTAAGACGCGTCGGTGAATTTGCCGGAGATCGTCTCGAATCTCCCGCAGATGAATTCCGCCGCGGCGGTGGCTGCGGCGGTGGAGTTGGCTCCTCCGCCTGATAGCAAGGGGATGAGATCAGAGGCGGAGCAAGAGAGAGACGAAGACATTTTCAGAAATGATGAAGAATGTTGAGAGATTAGTGTTTTTTTATACAGGAGGGGGAGAGATTCTCGAGATTCTGTTTTGAATCTTTTTAGAGAATTGAATCTCTCTGTATTTAACAATAAATAGTTTATAAAACTGAAAGAATATTTCTAAATTCTAAGATTCTCATAACTGATTTTTTCCACTATTTATGTTTATTTTGACTTTTCTTCACTAGAATTATGGAAGGCCGTAATTTTTTTCTCCAAGTAAATTGTTTTTAAAGTTCCCGAAAATGAATGGACTGAATATTTTTTTGTGCAAAAGATCTTGACCATATATTTTTTTTTGAATTTACTTCTTTATTGGGTGATTTACCATAAATAAGTGACGGAATCTATTTTACTTTTGTTACTAAACTTGAATTTAATCAATCAAAAGATTATGGAACTTAGATTGATATTGAAATCTGTCCAAAAAAAAAAACAAAAGAAAAGACTGATAACTAGGCCTACTGATAACAATATGTTTTCGTAAACTAAACGTCCTAACCAAAAAGCTCTTGGCTAATACTACTATGTACATACTGATTCTAAATTTAACTAATATGAAAATACAATCCTAATGTTCGAATCATCCAAAGAAGGCTTCGAAACCGAATTGGACCAGACAAAGGAACGAGCCGGATCAATCCGGGTAGTGCTGTCCAATGTCCATGAGCCAGTCCTCAATCTCCGAAAGTGCTCTATTGACACTTCTTTGTTGTTGTTGCTGCTGCTGCTGCTGCTGCTTCGCCTGAGGATTAGGTGGTCCAGACGAAACTGCACTTGTCCGGCTAAATTGTCTACCGTATGATGTTCGACTTAGAGGTGATACATAATCACCAAACGCCTGCTGTGAATTGCTTTGTAAAGCCGTGGGAGGAGTGACGTAAGGGTTATACGGGAAGCCTTGAGCAACATCCAAAGGAGTAGAGCGTAAACTTGGTCTTTGTGGAGTCCATGAGAGAGATTTGGAAGAGAACACTTGGGGGATTGGGTTACCATTATTAAACCTATCATTTTGGTTTTGGTATAACTGATGAGGAGCACGAGGTTGTAGATTTTGCGGAAAGGTTCTTGGTTGCTCGGATCTGTAACCAGGTCTGATGTACGTGTTCGAGCGAGGCGCAACCATAGTAGATGGCCCAAACTGGTTTACAGGGGAATACCAAGTGTTTTGTAGCATAGTTTGAGGCGGAAGTAATGTTCCACTCCTAGTGCATTCACGTTGATTCTTCCATACCTGATCTTTATCATTGGCATGACAGTGATTATAGGTTGAGATACCAATGCACCAGTGAGGACACGGGGCACGTATGTCACAAACATAACAGTGACACTGTAGCAAAACCATTAGCAAGAGAAGCATTCCATCAGTATAAAAGAAAGATGGAAAAGCAAAAAAAAAAAAGACAGTGTCTCACCATGTCACAATACTTGTCGTGTGACGTGGAATTGAAAGGGTACTTAGCGCAGGCATGTCGCGGATGTGGGAAGTCTATACAAGCTATCTATAAAAGAACAAAACAACTTCACTTTCAATAATCCTATATGTTGCTAAAAGTAAAACACTTTAATATAGAAAAATCCTACGTACAAGTTCCAAGTAATGATTGATGAGGGTTTTGATAACTTTTTACCTCACCCTTTTGCCCTAGCACAAGGATGTCGTCATCGGCTTCACAAGTGTGAAGTGTAGTCTCCTTTACCTTTGTCTTGTAAGGATCACCATCTAATACCACACAATCATCGTCGTCCTCCACCGTTAAATCCTCGGAAACTGGTTTCCATTGACAAGTACGCTTAGGTATGTCATCGTCAAAGAAAGAAGTGTGATCGACTAGTTTATGATCCTCCTCGTCTGAACTAAGATAAATGATGTCATTCATCATCGATTTTTTTTCTTCTTCTTCTTCTTCTCTTCGTTTTCTTCCTCCAAAAAAGACGGTAAATCCAATGAAAATTCAAAGGAGAAGAGAGATAGCAGAAGGGTGTTGATGAGTCAACACTCAAACGAGAGATCTAGAGATATTCGTTTTTTTTTTCCTTTCACCTCCGAAAAAGGAGAACCGTTAAAGTAGTAGGATGGCGCAGAAATACAAGGAAAACAGAGCGGATTAGGGTTTGGTATCGGAGAAGAAATCAATTTTTAAAAGGTTAACAAGTTGTTAAATCATTTTATTAATTTAGGCCAGGCCCAAATCCTAAACTAATATACTTAAATCAGAATTATTAAATTTTGATTTTGATTGAAGAGATTACATGCGAAAATCCTTAGCTCTCGCTTTTAAAACCTGCGAAATTAGTAATTTTGAGCGTTTTTATAGCGATACAATAAACTCAAACACTTACAGTTCAAATAGCCTTTTATTTCGTGAAATATATATTGTCAAGCATACAAACAATATCATAAAATAATAGTAATCATTTGATGAAAAAAAAAAAAAATAATAGTAATCATTTAGTCAAAAATACCAATAGTAATTATTTAGTTCCTCCATCCAAGATGTATAGAGAAGAGTTTAATATAATTGTGCGAAAATGAATTGACAGATAGTTTTTTTAAATATTCTCAATATTTTTTGTTGTGGATGGAGGCATGCTTCTGTATAATCCGCCATGCTTCATTCACATGCTTCTCCTCTGTTAACGGTGCACCAACAGCAAATCGTAAAATGAACTTTCCCGACAGAACCTATTGACATAATTTAGTTAAGTTTCGATTTTTATTAATTAAATAATCATTTTTTCAAAACAAAATATATTTTATTTATTATATAGATTTAACTCACCGTGTGAGAGATGAAGATCTTGCCGGTGGAGTTGACGGTCGCAAGCAATTCACGGTTTCGTTCGTTACACTTGTCTTCATCACCATCAACAGGAGCCAATCGAAAGCAAACGAGCGAAAAATACCGAGTAGTGACAACCTTCAAATTTATATAAAAACATATTAACCAATAGTTTCAGTTGGTTGATCCCAAGGAAAAAATAAAATATTCATTATACAATAAATACATGTGACGTTTAAATAAGTTTTCTATTTCTTTGTTTCATATGTATTTATTACCTCGAAATGTGCATCTTGAGCTACATAATCTTCAAAATGCTTAGCGAGATTGACATGGTCTCTTATAAAGTTTCTCAAGTTCTTGGCACCATAGAGCCTTAAGACCATCCATAACTTTAGTGATCTGTGTACATCAAATTTGAGTACCGCATACATTTATATAAGTTATTACTTATAACCTCAACTGTAAGTACGACGAACCTGAATCTCCGGGAAAGAGAAATTTGCCAATCTTTATAATTTACGACCTCATCTCGCTTAGAAACCTGATATCCGTTAGATCATTATATATATACTCTCACACAACATATTTTCCATCCTAAGCACATATGAAAATTTAAGTATCTTTGGCTCTTTGCTAACGGGTCATTTTAACCACAATATGCTGATATATATCTTAGCTAGTAGTATTATTTTTTGAATCATTTCATATGCATCTTGCTACTTGAATGACAACATATAATTCAATCGTCATTACAGAATGATGGTCTTTACTAGTTCTTAGCAAAATAAAGAACATGAGAGGGACTTTTTACCTTGTATTCAAGATACTCAGGATTTGTTTTGAGTGCATTGATGAGAGAGTACCGATCCTTTATAATTCCAAACAAACAAAAAGGTTGTTGGATATAACGTGACTAAACAGTATAATAATCTGAAAATGAAAGTATAGAGTACCGATCCTTTATAATTCCAAACAAACAAAAAGGTTGTTGGATATAACGTGACTAAACAGTATAATAATCTGAAAATGAAAGTATTTAACTAGTTATACTATATACTAAGGGAAAAGGGATAATAACCAACCTTTACCCAAAGTGGTGAACAAGTTTGATTAGCAAATAACCATTTATGAGCATTGATGTTAAAGGAGTCTGCGTTTTCAACTCCATCAATATGTTTTCGAAATTCTGGGCATATACATGCATTCCCTGCATAAGCTGCATCCACGTGCATCCATATCCCGTAGCTCTACACAACATCAATATTTTTTTTTTGTCACAAAACATCAATATCTATTAGCCAAATTAAATCATACTTTAATTAAGTATATTTGCAGTAGCTGAAGCAATGTTATAACTGCTGTGTAGGAACTAGATTAAGAACATGGTTTATGCACTCCATACCATATAAACTAGCCAATTACTGTTACTACTACATATGTGTATATTTATTTACCTTTGCAATTTTTCCTAATGGGACCAACGGATCAACTGCAGCTGAAGACGTTGTACCAACCTGACAACCCACATTTTAATAATTTAGCAATGGGCTAAATTAATTCCAACAAAATTAGGTACATCATAATCCACAACTCGTATTATTATTGGTTGACAATTCTTTCATATAATTATTAATTAATTAAATTTGTTTTTTTTTAATTTAAAGCTAGTTAAGTAATTTACTGTGGCACAAATGAAGAAAGGGATAAATCCTGTTTCGAGATCACTAGAAATAGATTCTTCAAGTGATTTTGGAGTCATTCCATAATTTGTGGAAGAATCTGTTTTGAGCAACCTAATGTTTTCTTCATGTATTCCACCGATCTACATAAAAGATCACCACATATATATGACTTGTATAACTAATTAGTCAGTTAATTTAATGTTTTAAGAAAATATATATACGAACCAGGCAAGCCTTTCGAAAACTGGAATGAGTTTGGTCCGATGCATACACAACAAGCTGAGAGAGTGATGTGTTGCCAACTTTTTTCATTATCCTGTCTCTGGCAGCTAATACTACCACAAGCACTGCTTCACATCCGGTCCCTTGGATCACTCCTCCTCCATTCCCTTCATTTTTATCAAATTATTCAATTAAATGCTTAAAGGATACGGTTAAAAATATATGCTCTATTCTTTCTTTTAGCAATATATCATTTAGTAGTTACAAATATTGTTAATATATAATTCAAAAAAATAATCAATAGGAACACAGTTTCATGTACTCATTTTGATATGTGTGGTCATAGTTTCTTTACTTTACACACTTATAATAACTCTATAAATTTTGTAACTAATTCTGCGGCCAGCTATACATTTCTTCACCAGTTAGAAGAACATTTATGCAAATCATATGGGCTAAACATTTGAGACGTTCCGCCAATGTGGGTGCTATAAGGTTTAAATAATCAAGAACCTATGGAGAGAAAATGGTCGGGAAGTTGGAGCAGTTTGGCAAGCCAATCGAGAACGATGACTTCGAGCTCAGTGGCAACTGGAGAAGTGAGCCAGGTGAAACCGACGACGCTTAGGCCGGCGCTTAGCATTTCTCCCAAGAATCCGGCTACACTCGTGCTTGACGCATAGTATGCAAAGTAACTCGGGCTTTGCCAATGAGTTAGACCCGGAATTATCTTCTTTGAAACGTCTGTATATAAATTATGACAAAATTCAAATTAAAAGAAAAGTGAATAATAACATATACATATGCTTATTCGTACGTGTACGTGCAATGCATGCTGCGTCAAGCAGAAACAAATCTGTATTGATTAAGTACCGTGGAGAAGTTCTTTCAACGGTTCAGGGTGGTCAGGTGCTGAATCAGGCAACATGTCCCGGAGATAACCAGGCTGCGTCAAATCACCCACAGCATATACAGTTAAAAAAAAAATTACATAAATGACCATAATCAAATAGCGAGGTTACAGTTATATACATGTAGTAAAAAAGAATCTAATAAATATATATTGTTTGTTTTATATATAAACCAAAAGAGAGAGAAGAGACCAAATCTGAACTTGAGAAAGAACAGGGAATCCTGAGGGGAGTCTTCAAGGTTTTTGTAATAATCAGCAATAAAATCAACCATTATGTGGCCTTGCTCTCTCAGCACCTCACTATCCATTGGTTTCATTTTTTTCACCTTTTCTCCGTTAACTTTTCCATTACCATTAACGTAGCCGTTGCCATGCCCATCACCGATGCCATGGCCATTGCTGATGCCGTTACTCTTGCCAATGCCGTTCTCTGTGCCGTTGCCGTATTCCCTGTCACAGATATGTTATTTAAACAATTGTAAACTAAAATATCCCATACATACAAAATATATATGAAATATGTTAAACCCGAACTGTTTTTGCATGACGGGGATTTTTGCTCCCTTCTCTTTCCTCTTCTCTCCCTTCCATCTCTAGATTCAAAAAGCTTCAGATCTGATTTGCTCCGGTGCTCGGGGGCTCTGGTCTTCCGTCCGGCGCTCGCGTTAGCCCCGACACCGGAGGCTCCCCTTTCCTCCCTCTTCTCGTTTTCTTTTTGCTCTTCCGACAGATTCGTACTCCCTATCGCCTTGCTTGTCTCTCTGTGTTTGAAGCTTCCCAGAGACACCTTCGCTCGAGAGAAGCTCTATGTCTGGTGAGAGTCCTTTAGCCATGGAGTTACGGCGCGGTGGGTTCTGGCGGCGCTGTCGGAGGAGTCGGCGTTTTAGGGTTTTGGAGGCGGTCCCTTAAGCCGCTTCTAGAGTTGGCTGCGCGTGGAGGCGTGCGTCGGGCTTCTGTTCAGATCCGATCTTAGCTCTCTAGATCTGAGGTCCATGGTCTGCTCGTGGTGGCGAAGGCTGCGGTTCTTTCACCCTCTCCTTGGTGTCTTGGTAAGGGTGAGCTCTGTTTGACTTCGCCATTGGTGTTTCGGAGTTTTATCTAGCTCGATTGCGAGCTTAACCAAAGGCGGTGGTGTGTACCTCTGCTTGAGGTGGTGGTTCGTGGCAGTTCCTGCGGCGTGATGTCAGCGTTGGTCGTCTATGGCCGCTCTGAGACGCTGCTGTGACCTCCCTCCTTTCCGGTTGTTCTCTTCCCGGCTCGTGTTTCAAGAGCCGACCTTTGAAGCTTCGTCGACTGGTTTCCTTGGTCTTTGCTTGTGTGCTTTTTTGGTTTGATTGCTCTGTTGTCACCGGTTGCAGTCTATGATAGTAGTAAGCTTACCGTTCTTAGGTTCTCTAAGACGGCGTTTGGCGATGATGCTCAAGGTTCCGTGTTGTCTGCGGATCTTGTCGGTATCATTGGTGGCTCCATCCGGTGTTTCGCACATCCCGATGCTGTGGCTTCCATTTGGTTTGCCCACAGTAGTGTTGTAGCACTAATGCTTATTTGCAGGTCTTCAAGCAGTTCATGTTCACGTGTAGCGGTCAATTCGTTCCCGTCTTCTTGTCTACCGCTATTGGTTAGGAGGTCTTCGTATCTCTAGGCCATTGCCGGTTAGGCGCTTTTGAAGATTGTATAGAGGGATTTCGAGCAATTTTCATTGGGTACGTGTTCTATTTCCTTGCTTCATCAGTGTCTGTGCTTAATGACGGTGACGGCTATAAGATCTCGAAAAGTTCATCGAGAGTCAGCTACTCTGGAGACGTCACGGAATTCCCGGCATCCGAAAGGAGAACCTCACATTCTTGTGGTCAACGTCTACGGGGAGAACGGCTTTAGATTCCTAAGGATTTTAAAAACAACTTGGCGGATTGTGCCGGGTTTAGTGGGCGGGCGAAACCTTGTTGTAATATATTGAATTGGGAGCTTTTGTTCTGATCGAACTTGTAACCCGAACTGATTGCCCGTTTACGGGATGATTTTAATATAATTATTTAAAAAAAAAAAAAAAAAAAATGTTAAACCCTTTAACAAAAAATACATATATATATATATATATATATGAAATATGTTATCGCCGTCGAGAGCAAACGCCGAATTATGATATAACACTTATAATATTTTATTTTTCTACAGAAAATTAAAGAGCAGAGGAGTTGCTTACATCTCGAATGGTATTTGGAAACTGTGTAAGATTGAGTGTTTATGTTTTCTATTTATATAATGAATGAGAGTGTATGTTACTATCGAGTATTTGTAAGATGCATGGTTCAATAGTCTGCTTTGAGGGGTTATATAGTATAAATAAGCCATGTTTGATTTATGTCTATTAATTATTTAGAAAATTTATAGCCAACAGTCATTGATATGTGAATAATGAAATGTTTTGTAAATATCACAATAGTATAAGTTTTCCTCTTTTTCGATTTAATTATCGTTATAGAAATAAATTTTTGTTTCATAATAATTGTCATTTTAGAATTCAATACAAAATTTATTAATAAAATTTCTACTTTATTTTTCTATTGGTTGAAATATGGTTAGTTATATAGTTAATTGTATTTTTATTTTGAAAATATACAAAATTATATATTTTCTTATTATATGTGTATAAATCTAAAACGACAAATAAAATAAAATTGAAAAAAATATTATAATGGTCGAAAGAACTAGTCATAAAACCGGTGACCGGTAGAATAAATAAACACTTGTTTGTAGATGTTGGATTCTAAAACTTTATCGGTGTAAATATTATGTTAGAGCACCTCCAATAGGGTATCAACACCGGGACGCCGACCGATGTGTTAGCAGATCTGACATTAATGAGGTACTAGATTTTGACCCGTGCTTCGAAAGCGCGGGTATTATTTTTCACTTTTATGAAATATATTATTTTTTTGTAATTATTGAATATATTTATCTTAGTAAAACATTTTTTTATAATAAACTCGACACATAGAGTGTCTCTGGTAAACTATGTATTTCTCTAGCTTTGTTTTATTCCCTCTCCAATCAACATATTTATTTAGCTTGTTGTTAAAATAAATGATTATAGACTTTGATCTAGGTGCGCGAATGCATATTTGCATATTTTGAAAAATATGATGATATTTGTTTTTATGTAATTATTAAGATTTTGCAAGGAACATAACCAATACCGATCCGAAAATATAGTACCAAACCCGAACATAAATTAATTAAATATTCAAATTATTCAAAATTTTGTTATTTAAAGAACCGAATCTAATCCGAACCGAAGGATTCGGGTATCTGAATTTATCTAAATAGATTTATATACTTATATATTAATTATTTTTAGATTTAACGTATATAAAACATCAAAAATGATACTTTTAAATTGGTTTAAAATACTTAAAAATATATATAGATAGTCAAAAATAAATACCTGAAATAGTTAAAGTATATTCAAATCACCAAAAATACTTAAAATAATTATTGATTTTGTATTTATAATTTTAAATCAACCCAATTGTTATGTTAAGCTTAGGTATTCTGACATATGTTATTTAAATTTATAGATATTATATTATATTATTTAAATATTTTGAGAAATTTATTTAAAACTTTAAAAATAATTTAAATGGGTTATCCAAACCCGAACCAGACCTATAAAGATCCGAATCAAACTCAAATAAAAATTTAGAAACATCCTAATAGGGCTGAAATCTTTGACCTCGAAAACCGATCAGAATCAAACTCGTATGGGTACCCGAAAACCCATCCTTAGTCATTATTATATATCATATATTTTTATCATATAATTAATCGTATTTTGTACGTACCATCATATAAGCAATCATATAATTAATAATATTTTATATGTACCATTATATAGATAATTACATATATTATATTTTTAAAACTTAATATGAAATATAAAAACTATAATTTGAGTTGGTATTTCAAATCGGGCTATTTTCTTATATATATTGACAACATTTTTTTATAATAGACTTAATAACTTAAGCCCATTACTTTTTTTGTTTAATATTACTATCTTTGTTTCCAAACAAAATTATTTTTTTTTGTAAAAAGACTACAATCCATGTTTCCAAACACTTTAATTCTTTTCAATACTCCTATCCAAATATATTGATTTTGTACTTCAGTTTTAATGATATAGATGTTAGCAGTTAAAGGTCAATGAAAAGTAACAAGGACACTATACCAAAAATGATGTGATCAAAAACAATAAATATATGATACAACCATTCCATCTTCCAAGTAACCCCCATGTCTCAAGTGAGCTACTCCTTACCGAACAGCATTGACTTGATCCAACGATAATGGGAGAAGTCGACCATCCCAACAGAAAACTGTTGTGTAAGATAAAAGTAACAAAATCTCATATGGTCGATCTGATGTACTCTTGCACCAATTCAAATACGATCATTGTAGACATTTGATCGTATTAATTAAAGCTTCCCATAACCGTAAGCGAAAACCGTGTAAATCACAAGGTTGAGGTAATAGTTTTTCCATGTCAGCTCCCCAAACTGCAACGACTTGTGAGATTAATTTTACAATCGCAACCTTCAAAATAATGACTTTGGCCCAAACAACACAAACTTTAGTGATGCTGATGCCTGAAGCAGCAATATCTATCACTATCATTGTAGCTACAAGAAAGACTGCAATTATAACTGAGGCTACTGCCACAATTACATCCGCTCCAAAGGTTGTTCCTATTTCAACAGATTTTGCACCTCTTTATAAGGATGACCCTTTTACTTTATAAAAAAATAGTATCAAGTGAAACTATATAACTTTTGAACATATTTTTTTTTCAAATATTAGGACATAGATATTCTAATTCCTGTAGTATGTGACAAACTAATCGGTTCTAAGCAATGTTTTTAAAACCAAACCGATCCGATGATTGAATCGGATTTGACCAAGAAAACCAAGAACCGGTTATATAACTGGCTTGGATCTAATAATTGGTTCGACCATGAACCGATCAAGTAATCATAATGAATTTCAAAGTTATTACACTGATAAACTATTAAAATTATCAAAACCCAAATCCTTCTGCTTCATGCTACCTTATTTCTTCACGAGTTTCTGAATTTGGATTTCTTTAATTATATTTATAATTATTATCAGAATACTAAAAATAGATAATTGTAAATATAATGTTTCAAAAAGTGTTTAAAGGATAATCGTAAATATAAAATTTGATTAAATGAACTTATGACTAAAAGTAAGTAATTGTGTATAATTGTTTATATTTTCATCAAAATTAATTATAAAATTATTTAACAAATAATCAATGAAATCTTTGTTTAAAATATATAATTTTAAATAGTTAAATATTTAAGTTATACTTGGATCCAAAATTTTATGGATGCTTAATCGAGTTTTTAATCTATTGAATTATGTAG
>NW_026618191.1:0-13331 GCF_000801105.2 Raphanus sativus
CTTTTAAAATTCCTACAATTATTTTTTCTAAATAATCTTATTAATTTTAATAGTTATCATTTTAATCCTTCTATTTTTTAATATTTCACATATAAAATACTGATTTAGTTTATAAATTATATATGACTTATAAATAAATTTATATGCCATTTTCAAATTTATTAATTGATCATATATAAGAAAACTACAAGAAAACATTTGAGTAATTTGGTATTTTATTTGTACGTAATACTTTTTCAATTTAAACAAACTCAAACTATTTGTGTAAATTAAATGGGTAGTTCTGCATCCAGGTAAACTATGAAAGACCGAAATAATGTTTTAATTTAAACTTTTCAGTTATCATTTATTATAATATATTATTTTGTTAATTAATAATATAACTAATATTACTTTATTACTGCGTTATTATTATTACTGTGGGTTAATTTACCTAGGAAAGGACCAAGATCTATGCATGCGGCCCAATCTGTTTCTCCTTGAGCCATTTTAAATATTTTTGAATATGAGATTTTAATTCTATATTCAAAAACATTTCTTTATTTTTGGAATAAGATCCCGATCCAACAATAACCTTAAAACTTTAAATATGAGACTTTAATTCTATATTTCAAAAGTAACTTTTAAACGATTTTATAACTTTAAAGTTAAAAGTTTTAAATAGTAAAGAATTTAATTTGAGATTCTATTCTTTTAAAATTCTTACAATTTTCTTTTTCTAAATAATCTTATTAATTTTAATAGTTATCATTTTAATCTTTATATTTTTAATACTTCTCATATAAAATACTGATTTATTTTATAGATTATATATGACTGATAAATAAATTTATATGCCATTTTAAATTTTATTAATTGCTCATATATAAGAGAATTATAAAAAAGAAATTGACTAATTTGGTATTTATTTGTAAGTAATACTTTTGTCATCAATTTAAATACACTCAAACTGATTATGTAAACTAAATGGGTAATTTTGCATCCACATAAACGACGAAAGACGGAAACAATATTTTAATTTAAGCTTTTCAGTTATCATTTATTATAATATATTATTTTGTTAATTAGTATTATAACTAATATTACTTTATTATATGCTTTTTAATTAATATCGAAGAGTAAAATGCAAATATAGATTTTTAAAAAGTTAGATTTAAAGTTTTTGGAGAAAAATACCTTCTTTAGTTCCAACCTTAAAAATATGGCTCCTCTTGAGGATGCTATAAGTTGAACTATGGTGGGTTTGTTCTTGGAATCATGGATCTGATCAACTGGGAGAATAGACTGTTTTAAATATCAAAATCGTAATCTCGTTACAGAATTTCAATTTTTCTATGAAATTAGAAATTTTATTTATGTTGAAATAACAAAGTCAAAATAAATATGTTGCGTGACAGCGTGCGTCTCCTTTAAATCCACCGATGTCTAGGGCAGAGGAGCAACCGCCATCGGATCCCATTACGTCACTTCCCGAGGACGTTGCCTTCGACATCTTAGCGCGTGTACCGAGACGCGACTATCCAAGAGTCTCCCGCGTTTCGAAACTCTTCCGCTCACTCATCGTTGCGTCGCCTGAGGTATTATACGCGAGACGATCTTCCTCAGGTTGCGCTGAACACTGTCTCTATGTTTCAGTCCGTAACCTCGTCAACGGCGTTGACCGTTTGTATACTCGCATCGGCGACCGCCGCTTGGTCCTCATCCCTGGGCTTCCCCCTTTGCCTCGCCGCGGAAGCCTTGTGGCAGTAGGTTCGAGGATATATGTGTTTGGTGGGGTTAGGGTTACATCGAGTGCTTTCAGCATCGACTGCAGATCTCACACTGTTCAACCCCTCCCGAGCATGCCGTTCCCCATGGCTGATACAGTCGCTGACTATATGGATGGGAGGATCTACGTTATTGGATCTGATGAGTCAAAGAAGGTGGTGGTGGTGTTCAATACGGAGACACAAACGTGGATGACGACGACAAAGCCAGCAGGGATGGTGGAGATAGGTGACTTGAGGACGTATGGTAATGCGGTGCTGATGGGTGGTAAGATGTACATGAGGGATAACTGGAAGAGCTTTGTTTACGATCCAAAGGAAAGCAAATGGGAAATGGACGAGGTCCTGGGTTCCAAGGAGTGGGGGAGTGCGTGTGTCGTTGATGATGTTTTGTACTATCACGATTCTCGTAAGAACGAGTTAAGATGGTATGACCCGAAGCAGAGGTGTTGGGGAGTGGTGAAAGGCGTGGAAGAGTTGTTGGCTCAGACGCTTGATTTTGGGTATATACAGACTGTGTGTTACGGTGGGAAGCTGGTTTTGCTGTGTCCTAAAGGAGGTGTCAGAATCATGCGGGAGGTTTTTTTTGCTGAGATTTCTCTGGAAAGACGCAAAGGAGGAGGTCAGATTTTGGGTGAAGTTGATCATATGTGCGATCTTGCTTTGACTGTTGCTGGTGGTAAATTTCACACTGTGAAAGCTCTTGATGTTGTGGTTTGATTCAGGAACACTCCTTTCTTCATTTGAGCTTGTTGTTAAGTGAGGGCATTTGTTCTTGTTCTTGTTGCTCTTGTTTGCGGGTTAAGTTTGTATGTTTTTGGTGCAAAAAAAAATTAAAATAAAATTTGTTACAGTTAACAACCTATTCACTATTAAGTTTTACTTGCCACCTATATGTCCGAGGATTCTAAGTGTTTCTTTTCACTTGTGTTTATCTTTCATGTATGTCGTTAGTGTTTGGTTGTTTATTAAATCGTTATGTCCGTAAAAAAAATATGTTGCGTGACAGTGAATACTTTTGTGTTGAGTGGTTTAGGAATGCTTTCTTTTACATGGTAATTTATTAGCTATGTGTTCTTTTTAGCGACGCAAGGCAACAGCTATCTTTATGGAGAATCTTCACACCATTATTCTGGTGTTTAACTTCTCTGAAATTGACACTCTTTTCACAGTGAACCTTTCGTTGTCTTTAACTTGGTAGTCTCTGAAACTCTTGTGCATTTGGGTTTGTTTAGGCGAGGATGAAAACGTACTGAGCATTCATCAATCGTTTCTTCTCATGTATATTATGATTAGTTAAAGATGCTATTCAAATGCTACTTAACCACAGTAAAACTTTGATAGATTGTTTGGATTTTTCAGAGAAGAGAACTCTGTGTAGTAAGCATTTTTGAGATTGAAGAAAACAACTACTTCATCAACAGTTTTAATGTCGTGCACTAGGATTCCCAGAGTTAAAAGATGCTTTTTGGTTGCTTACCACAGTAAAAAAAATTAGACTTGAGTTTGCAGAGAAGACTAGAGAACTTACTTTTTTAACAGTTAGAAATATACAGATCTGAGACCTGAGTGACTAGACTTTAATGAACAGAAACAACATACTAAACAAGATATGAATAGAGACTACGTACTAAACCTTTTAATGAACAGACATGATGTCTTGCATATCCCCATTATTTTATCTTCATATTCACATGCATTTTGATCATCAAAAGGCATCATCTAGGCATATCTAGGATACATTTTATTGCACATGTCCTTATCAGGTGTTGGAGATGCAACATGGTGATCATGGAAGGTTTGAGAGGTGTTTTAGAAGCAAGAGTGATGGTCCAGCTCGTGTGCCTATTTCACTAAGTGTTGCAGCGGCCTTTTGCGTCCACAGCGGCCTTGTGTCACGGTGTCATTATGCCGCTGCGAAACCAAGTGTTGGATAATAAAATTGCGTACGCTCAATCGGTTTCCCGCAGCGGTTCCTGAAGCCGCTACGTTACAATCATGGAGAAAATGAGGCTAAGTGTCCCAGCGGCTTTTGGGCACAGCGGCCTTGAGGCCATGAGTCAGGATACCGCTCCACGTCGAGAACCAGCGGCCTTGTTACCCACAGCGGCATAGTGGCCTGTCATCAAGCCGTTGTGCACCGTGTTTTACGTTAAATTACTATTTTGCCCTCTACGATTTACACACTCTAAACCTATGTTTAAGTTATCATTTTGTAGCCACCCGGCAGATTATCTTTGATCTATTGAAGAACAAAAAAAACTCTCTGAAGAAAAAGCTCTCTTTTGATTTGATTGTTCTTGTGTTCTTGTGAGTTTCTCTGCTATTTCTCTATATGATTCATCTGAAATCCATCATGGGTTTAAGAGAAATCATGGAGATTAGTGAGTAATCCACTTTTGAATTCATGGGTTAGGGAGAATTAGGGTGATTAGGTCAGTTCTAGGATGTGTTAGGTGTAAATCATTCTTGTTCCTTGCATAGTAGAGTGATCTTAGTGCATCATTTGAGTAGGCCACTCAAAGGGTGATCTCTAGGCATTTCCCACTCAAAAGGTGTTTGATGAAATGCCTGAGTCAGCTCTCCTAGGGCTTTTAGTGTACTTTGCCAAAGACATTTGTTGTTAAAGATGCTAAGATAGCTAATAGACTTGTTAGTAATGATTGTTAGCATGTTATTCAACCAAAGACATTTGATGTTTGAGACATGTTAGCAAATGAGCATTCATCTAGACATAGAGCTTGCTTAGGATTGTGTCTAGGCTTATGGTTAATAGTTTGATTGATTCATTTGTCATCCTTAGTTCGAAACTTGATCACCCAAGGTCTAAATCCCTATACCCATGAGTTCTCCTTTCCAATAGCTTAAAAGTATCACTTTTATTGCTTTGCATTAGCTTTAATCATTAGTTTAGAAATCATCAAATCACTGGCTGCACTTAGATTAGGCAAATACTTGCATTCTCACTGCTTTGAGTCCCTCAGAACTGGTTCGACAAATTACTTCCACTATACTATCATTTGACTTAGGAGTCTCAAAACTCCTACAGATTTTGTGGTGCTTGAAATGGGTGAGGAGGCTCAAGACCCATTGATTCTTGGAAGGCCATTCTTAGCTACAGCAGGAGCTATTTTGAATGTGAAGGAAGGGAAGATTGACCTCCATTTGGGCAAGGAGAACATCCTCCACTTTGACATCAAGGAGAAGATGAGGAACCCCACTGTATTTGGACAAGCCTTCACCATTGAAGAGATGAATCCTCCTCCTACTGATGATCACTTCGATGAGCTACCACCTGAGGAAGATGGGGTGTCAACTCCACTTTCTGCACCTAGTCCAGCCTGATCCAAAGGAGGCAAAGTCAAGCTAGAGACTTAAAACAAGCTCATTTGGGAGGAAGTCCCATTAGTATCCTTGTATATATTGCATTAGTATTTTCATCCTCATTTTATTGCATGAAAATTGGGGAAAATGAAGTTGTGTGCAGGTGTTTGAGCAGAGATTCCAGGAGCTAGAGCGACCTCATCGCGGCGTCCCCCACACCTTGCTACACGAAAGGTAACACACAATCCCAGTTTTTCTTTACATTTTAAACTTCCATTGTGTACCTCACTCACACAGAGACTGTGTGATTTAAGTGTGAGGGAGGTACCAAATATTTGATCATGTTTGCTTTGATGATTTTGAGTCTCATGCATTGCATTATGCATTCTTATTTGCATAGAAAAACCAAAAAAATATATAAAATTTTTGAAAAACACAAAAAGAATCATTTAGTTGCATCATTTGCATCTTTAGGATTGAGTCTAGAAGCATATAGGTTGCATTCATTTGCATTGGGAGCTGATTTAAAACGCCTTGTAGAGAGCACTGTCTAGCCTTGTATAGTTCATGCACCTCTCTTGAAAACCTTGTAAGCTTAGTGCCTTGAAAACTCTCTCTGAAACTCAATCTCTTAAGCCAACTACAACTTTGAATTGAACTGAATGAACTTAATTTCTTGCTCATGGTCCCTTGTGTGCTAAGTCATGGATATACACACTAGAGTTGTCACATCTTTTATGCCGATCTTTTTGACAATCTCTAGTGGCTCTCCACTCCCTAAAACCCTCTCTTCCTTTTAAGCATTAATTGTTTGTTGAGTGAGGCCTTTTTCGGAAAGTCTTACATGCGCATAATCTTGAGAGTATTGGGAACGACAATGCTCAGTCTCCATTCTTGCTAGAATGCTTACGCTATTGTCTAGCCATAGGTGGGGGGTGTGTGTTGTAAAGTTTGAACTTGAAAATTGAATGGGAATGAATGAACTCTTGTGCTTAATTTTCTTATTGGAAATTGTATAAACCTCTAGCTCAAAGTTGTGAAAGTCTTGGCCCCCAAATTAAAAAAAAAAATAAAATAAAAAAAAATAATAAGAAACCGAAAAAAAAAAGAAAAGAAAAAAAAAGAAAACAAAGAAAAAAGGGGCTAGCAAAGTGAGAATGAGCTTAGAAGTTGTGTTTTAAAAGTTTAAATATTTCCCTTGATTAAGAGTTCTTGAGATTTTTGGGTGAGAGATGTGAGATGGGTGTAACTTGGGATTTTAACTGTGTCACTTGTATGTTTGAAAAAGGGTAGAACAATGAAGATTGAGCATTGTATGCATTAGTTGATCCCTTTCTTAGATATATTATGTGCAATGTCAAGGCTACTTGTTTTGATTGTTAAACCTTGAAGATAATGAGTTATGAAACCCTTGATCACTAGAGCGAAAAAGCCTTCTCTTACCCAAATAACTTGGACCAATTGACCATTTGCATATAGCTTACTTGTTGTATTGCTTAATGAATGTGAGAGTTGGCTGAATTGAATGTGTGAATGCTTAATGTTGAGTTGAGATAGGCCTTGAGAAGCTAGAGGATAATAAGAGAGAGTGTGCTAGTGCTGAATTCTTATGTTGAAGCAAGTGCTTTTGTGTTTCTCTTGGCTATGAGCTCCCACTTTCAAACCTCTTCCCCTATGAGTCCCAGAAAGTTCACTTGAGGACAAGTAAAGGACTAGTGTGGGGGAGTTGATGTCTTGCATATTTCCACTGTTTTATCTTCATATTCACATGCATTTTGATCATCAAAAGGCATCATCTAGGCATATCTAGGATGCATTTCATTGCACATGTCCTTATCAGGTGTTGGAGATGCAACATGGTGATCATGGAAGGTTTGAGAGGTGTTTTAGAAGCAAGAGTGAGGGTCCAGCTCGTGTGCCTATTTCACTAAGTGTTGCAGCGGCCTTTTGCGTCCACAGCGGCCTTGTGTCACGGTGTCATTATGCCGCTGCGAAACCAAGTGTTTGGATAATAAAATTGCGTACGCTCAATCGGTTTCCCGCAGCGGTTCCTGAAGCCGCTACGTTACAATCATGGAGAAAATGAGGCTAAGTGTCCCAGCGGCTTTTGGGCACAGCGGCCTTGAGGCCATGAGTCAGGATACCGCTCCACGTCGAGAGCCAGCGGCCTTGTTACCCACAGCGGCATAGTGGCCTGTCATCAAGCCGCTGTGCACCGTGTTTTACGTTAAATTACTATTTTGCCCTCTACGATTTACACATTCTAAACCTATGTTTAAGTTATCATTTTGTAGCCACCAGGCATATTATCTTTGATCTATTGAAGAACAAAAGAAACTCTCTCAAGAAAAAGCTCTCTTTTGATTTGATTGTTCTTGTGTTCTTGTGAGTTTCTCTTCTATTTCTTTATATGATTCATCTGAAATCCATCATGGGTTTAAGAGGAATCATGGAGATTAGTTTTTGAATTCATGGGTTAGGGAGAATTAGGGTGATTAGGTCAGTTCTAGGATGTGTTAGGTGTAAATCATTCTTGTTCCTTGCATAGTAGAGTGATCTTAGTGCATCATTTGAGTAGGCCACTCAAAGGGTGATCTCTAGGCATTTCCCACTCAAAAGGTGTTTGATAAAAATGTCTGAGTCAGCTCTCCTAGGCTTTTAGTGTACTTTGCCAAAGACATTTGTTGTTAAAGATGCTAAGATAGCTAATAGACTTGTTAGTAATGATTGCTAGCATGTTATTCAACCAAAGACATTTGATGTTTGAGACATGTTAGCAAATGAGCATTCATCTAGACATAGAGCTTGCTTAGAATTGTGTCTAGGCTTATGGTTAATAGTTTGATTGATTCATTTGTCATCCTTAGTTCAAAACTTGATCATCCAATATCTAAATCCCTATACCCATGAGTTCTCCTTTCCAATAGCTTAAAAGTATCATTTTTATTGCTTTGCATTAGCTTTAATCATTAGTTTAGAAATCATCAAGTCACTGGCTGCACTTAGATTAGGCAAATACTTGCATTCTCACTGCTTTGAGTCCCTCAGAACTGGTTCGACAAATTACTTCCACTATACTATCATTTGACTTAGGAGTCTCAAAACTCCTAACATCAAGACACTAAACTGAAGTTTGTCGATTTCTTCAACCTCAACACTTTGTTCAGAGTTCTCTTAAACTGTGTGGTCTTTGTCTTCCAAGACCTCAACTTCAGAGGTTTCTTGTCTGAAACATCAACATCATCCGTCGTTAGTTTCTTATTGGAACTTGTTCCTCTGATTCTCAACTTGAACAGGTTCAACAGAAACGATTTAGTTGTCTTCTCCTCTGTTTTCTTCTCCTTCTCTTCTTCAACTTCTGGACAAGGCAAGAAAGGATGAAACAACAACTCATGCGCGCTTCCTCTCCCTTCAGGTTCCCTCGAGAAACACGTTTGGATAAAGTCCTTTGCATCAGAAGGAAGCGTCTCAGGTATCTCTGGAGCTTGACCAGAGAGGAGACGAACAGCGATATCATCACAAGTCTAGAGACGTGCTGGCGATGCCGTCACAGACCGACTCTGGCGCCATGTAGATCGCAGTCCCAAGCCACGGGAAATTAATTTCCCAGCACAGAGGAACTTCTCCTATCTCTAACGAGTTACCGAAATCACAAATCTTGACATCGTACGAATCTTGTATCGAAGAAGAATAAGGGAACACCAGTATGTTGTCTGGTTTGATGTCGCAGTGAACATAGCCACCACCGTGAACCGAGACCAAACCTTCGAGAACCATCCGCGCGAAATCCTTGATCAACGGTTCAGGCAACTTCCTGTCGGCGTAGTTGTTCATGAAAGCGTTGAGACTACCTTCGGAAGCATATTCGAGTTGCAGTTTGTGGAGTTTCTACCCGAATCTGCTGAAGCTTTGTTGGAGAGAGTCTCTGTGACATGTAACGATCCTGGGACATCCCCTGAGTTGGAGAAGAACGTGTAACTCTCGTTGGAGACTGGCGTAGTCTTCTTGGTAAGAGTTCTTTACGGCTGAGAGGAAGGAAGAGTTGTCGTCGGGGTTACTGTAGCGGACGAGATTAACAAAACCATAAGCACCTTCGCCGAGAAGCTTGACGAATTCTTCGTTAGTTTGCATCTTTTTCAATCGGACTTGCTTTTTTTAGGGTTTCGGAAAAAGAATCGCTTTTGGAGAAAAATCTGTAAACGGTTTTTAGGGTTTTGACACAGAATCGCTCTGGAAGAGAGAACGTAAAAGAAAATAAGAAACTATGGAGAAAGAGAAGTGATTTCAGTCTTTTATAGATTTGGGGAGGTGGCAGTTAAGTCGGTGTTGCAGACACACGAAAAAAGGAAAATTGAATATAATAATAATATAATTGCCTTTTCTGAGATACTGAAAAAAGAAATTAGAAGCGCTGACCAACGGTTGAAAAAAAAATCCAATGTTTGGTCATTTAAAATTGTCTAACTTTATAACAATAAAAATTTTGAACATGGCTTAATTAATACATAGATATATATTTTTTTAATCCTGACCATTTAGATTTTTATATCTAAATGTAGTTTAAAAACTACGTAATAAAACACTAAGAAATATATATACATATAGCAAAAAATTTAAAGCAGAAATGGAGTTTGTTTTCAAACTTCCCCATCAAACATATATGCTATACTAGGGTAAGTCCGGATTTTTGTTTGACATTTAATTTTGGTTATATATTTAGTATGCTAATTTTAATTTATAAATATTGTAATATATTATAAATATATAAGTAGCTAAAATTATAAAATTATTTTAAATTATTCATTGTTTTTCTTTTACAAATTTCAAAAAATTTAGTATCTATTTTCTTTTGTTATTGGAAATTATATATAAGTTGATTATCATAGTAAAAATCAATTAATTTTTAGTTATGATTTTTAATTGGTTTAATTTTGTCATAATCTAAAATATTGTAATACTATAATTCAACATGTGATAAAGTACAAAATTAAATACAGCGTTAAAACATCAAATTATTACAAATAACTTATAATGTCCTAAGGAAAAAGGGGGACTGGGGCTTAAAAGGCTGGGAGACTGGAATATAGTGCTTGGCTTAAAGTTGAGTTGGTTGATCTTTGCAGCAGGAGGGTCTCTGTGAGTTTTTTGGGTGTAATTAGGATGAAAAACCATAAAACAACCGTATCGTCAAATAAATCAGCCGTCAAACGGATGTTATTCTAGTAATTAATCTTTCCTAATAAGCCAGTTGTAACTAAGCTGAATTTAGTGTTAATCCATCAAATTACGGCTGATTAAATGTAACTTAGCCGTAACATCATCCCAAAACTCAGCCGCATATTTAATAACTCAGCCAGTCGATGTTCGTTAACTCAGCCGAAGATATTTAACTCAATCGTGTCTTAACTACAACTCAGCTGAATTTTTCAGAAATTATATCGCCGATGTATAAGTCAGCCGTAACGTGTGTACTTAACTCAGCTGTTATCGCATAAATCAGTCAGATTTCTGTAAATCAGCCGCAACAAGCAGCTGACTTATCTACTTAACTCAGTCATATTTTCTTAATTCAGCCGCAACGTAACACTAACTCAGCCGTAACGACGCATGTTGCGTTTTACGGCTGAGTTAATGAAAAGACAAAAGCAAATTCTTACGTGGCGCAGAATTTTTGCTTACGTAGCATTAAAAAGTAATTGCATTCTTATAAATATGTTTTTCTCATAACATTAAAAAGAGGATGCTTGATATTAAAAAAAACCAGTAATAAAAAAAGATTTGTATGATTTTGATTATTTCTCTTAAAATATGTATTAGTTGAGTAAACTTTTCGAAATTAATACTTTGAAATTTTTTTACTTTAAAATCTATTTTACGTTGAAAAATAGAAGGCGGTCGGAGATCAGTCAGCGGTGAAATGAGTAGATGTTAAAAGTTAAAAGAAAGAAAAGAACCACTGGATGACCAGATAATAAGTTTTGGTTTGATTTCAAAAATATTAATAAATGTCGGTTCGGTTCAGCTCGATTCCAGATTTGGTTCAACAAATAACTTGAGCAAAATCAACACTTGAGCTCTCCACCCAAACGCCTCCATAAACCTCGTGCTCGAGAGGATCGTCCAAATCGAAAAAAAAATGGGAACCTTGG
Source organism: Raphanus sativus (assembly GCF_000801105.2). Taxonomy (NCBI): domain Eukaryota; kingdom Viridiplantae; phylum Streptophyta; class Magnoliopsida; order Brassicales; family Brassicaceae; genus Raphanus; species Raphanus sativus. The sequence continues at coordinate 11,240 of NW_026618191.1, forward strand.
GAAGAGCAATCTACACAGTGGGTAACTGGATCCGCGGGACTGGCCAAGCTCTTGATCGCGTCGGCTCTCTTCTCCAAGGGAGCCACCGCTTGGAAGAACACCGTAAGCCACATTCAAACCCTAGATCCAATCCACAGTTCATATTGCTTTGATTCGAGAAATTACTTGGTCTCGTTTTTGCCGTACCTGATTTGGTTGTTTTGATTAAACAGTATCGAGGCATAGGACGTTGATGAGTGTGTTTGATAAATCTCCATTGGTGGATAAGGATGCGTTCGTGGCTCCGAGTGCTTCTGTTATTGGTGATGTTCAGATCGGGAAAGGCTCTTCTATTTGGTATGGCTGTGTTCTTCGAGGTAAAGGCTTTTTTTTTTATTTCACCAAGATTATTTGTTTCATGGTTTAGTGTACTACTGCTGATGAGACGTTGTGAAATAGCTGGAACTCATTGTTATGTGATTAAAATGGGGTTGTAACTTTTGTACAGGTGATGTGAATAACATCAGTGTTGGATCGGGTACGAATATCCAAGACAATTCTCTTGTACATGTTGCAAAAACCAACCTAGCTGGCAAGGAATTACCTACTACTATTGGGGACAATGTCACTATAGGTAAAACTTTTGAGAATCTGTTTTATGTTGTCTTTCTGTTGAATGATTCTGACTTAAATTCTCTGTGTGTAAAAATTAAACCGAATAGGTCATAGTGCTGTCATACATGGGTGTACTGTCGAGGATGAGGCTTTTGTTGGCATGGGAGCTACACTACTCGATGGTGTGGTTGTTGAGAAGCATGCCATGGTTGCTGCTGGCTCCCTTGTGAGAGAGAACACTCGAATCCCTTCCGGAGAGGTTTCTTTCTGTTCACTTTTTCTTTTCTGGTTTACTATTCTACTGCGTTTGTGATAAGACTGGCACACTATCAGAGAATCAATGTAACAAGAACCAAAGATAGAAGCTTCGGTTTTGTTTATAGCTGTCCCAAACCACCATACTAAATTTAGCCCTAGTGAACCTCTAGCTAACCAAGCAACACCAGCTATAATCTGCTTCGTTCAGCCCTAGGTAGTTATAGACTTTGTAGACGTATAGCTTTAGGCTTGACTAGCTAAACTTCTTAAGTAGTTTCACTTTGTTGTTGCTTAACACTTTTTTGGTTGATAGTACACTGTTGCTTACTGAAATGATATGCTTACAAATCGTATTTCATTTGTCTAAATGCTTGCCACCGTTGCAGTTTTAGTTGTATCTCAAACTAACAACAATTCATGTGGCAGGTATGGGGAGGAAACCCAGCAAAGTTCATGAGAAAGTTAACAGATGAAGAGATGGCATATATCTCAAAGTCGGCTGAGAACTACATCAACCTCGCACATATTCACGCCGCGGAGAATTCAAAGTCATTTGAAGAGATCGAGGTTGAGAGAGCCCTTAGGAAGAAGTACGCACGCAAGGATGAGGATTACGATTCAATGCTTGGGATTGTCCGTGAAACTCCAGCCGAGTTGATTCTCCCCGACAATGTCTTACCGGAGAAAACAACCACCAGGGTTCCTACTACTCATTACTGATTCACCCGGCTCAGCTTTGTTAATTCTCTGGAAAGTCGAGAGAGATATTATCTTTTGGTTTTGCCCTTTTTTCCTCCCGAGTAAAACATGGGATCTATCATATTCTTGCTCAATAAAGCCGAACAGAACATGTACTGTTGCGTTATGTCACATGTCTTGGATGAACAGTTTCACAAAGAGGAACGAGCTGCATTAATTTATGATTGGTTTATACTTATTTAAACCTGTTTATTTTAAATTCGGTGAAGATGAGTACTCTATTTAGGATATTTATGAATTTTTTTTGTCAGATAACTAATCCTTATAAATTTATTTTATTGTAGTTTTTTATAAAAACTTAAATAATAAAATATAAATAAACGGTATATTAATGTTAGTAAATAATTTTAAATAATAAATTGTTATAACATAAAATAAAATATTAGCAATATCTAATAGATTATAAACGCAAATATAATGCTAAATCTGTTTAGTTAGGTTGCATGGATTTCAGAAACGAATACGTGGAAACGAAACATAC
>NW_026618192.1:0-5000 GCF_000801105.2 Raphanus sativus
AAACCAGCCGGTTTTCAACACTCCCCCTGAATGCCATATCCATTAGAGTTTGTTAATGCGTTTGGTATACTGCCTCATTAAAACCTTACTAAGTAAAACCCAGTGGGACAAAACCATAGTGAAGGCAAGAGTACAGCCGCATTACTCCCCCTGATGTAATCATCCCTGAAGATCCTTCAGAGAACGCATACCAATCTGATGCATGAGCCTCTTGAGTGTGCAAGTTGGTAATGCCTTAGTGAAGAGGTCGGCTGAGTTCTCGCTGGACTGACTTGTAGTACCTTGACCTCTCCTTCTTCTGTAAGTCGTGGGTGAAAAAGAACTTGGGGGAGAACATGCTTAGTCTTATCACCCTTGATGTATCCATCCTTGAGCTGAGCTATGCAGGCTGCGTTGTCTTCATAAAGGATGGTCGGATCATCCTTGCCTTCTGTGATTCCACATGCTGCTCGGACATGATGTGTCATAAGTCTCAACCAGACACACTCCCTGCTTGCTTCATGGATTGCCAAAATCTCCGAGTGGTTGGATGATGTTGCTGCTATTGTCTGCTTGACTGACCTCCATGAAATGGCAGTACCTCCGTAGGTGAAAACATAGCCTGTTTGAGACTTGGCACAATGTGGATCAGATAAATAACCTGCATCAGCAAAACAATCAAATCTTCTTTGTTTTGGTTTAGCATAAAATAATCCCACATCTTGGTTCCTTGTAGATATCTCAGGATGTGTTTGATCCCGTCCCAATGCCTCCTGGTCGGTCGGACAGGAGCTGTATTCTGGACAGTAGACTTACAGCAAAGCATATGTCCGGCCTGGTATGAGTAGTTAAATACATCAAGGCGCCAATGGCACTGAGGTAAGGGAACTCGGGACCTAGGACTTCTTCATCTTCTCCCTTTGGCCGGAATGGATCAGTCTCAAGGCCAAGGGATCTTACAACCATAGGACTGCTTAATGGATGACACTTTCCATACAAATCTTTTAAGAACCTTCTCTGTATAGGTCTTTTGATGCACAAGGATTCCATCCTTTAGATGTTCAATCTGTAGTCCTAGACAAAATTTTGTCCTTCCCAAATCTTTCATTTCAAATTCTTTCTTGAGATACTCTACGGTTTGAGAAATTTCTTTGGTTGTTCCGAGTATGTTCAGGTCATCAACATACACCTATTATCACATAGCCTTTGTCCGATTTCTTAATGAATATACATGGGCTATCTGATCATTCTTATAGCCTTCCTTTAGTAAGTACTCACTCAATCTATTGTACCACATTCGGACCTGATTGTTTCAATCCATATAATGCTTTATCTAACTTTATGCAGTGTTGTTCTCGAGAACCTTTAGCATTCTTAGGTAATTCAATACCTTCTGGTACTCTCATGTATATATCATTGTCCAGTGGTCCATAAAGATATGCGGTTACTACATCCATTAACCGTAAATCCAAATTTTCTCTTATGGCCAGAGCTATCAGGAATCTAAATGTTGTTGCATCCACCACGGGAGAATAAGTCTCCTCATAATCGATTCCTGGTCTCTGTGAGAATCCTTGTGCAACGAGTCGAGCCTTATATCTCACGACTTCTCCATTCTCATTTCTCTTCCTCACAAAGACCCATTTGTACCCCACTGGTTTTATATCATTTGGTGTTCGGATTATAGGACCGAAGACACCTCTCTTCTTAAAAGAGTTTAACTCCACGTTTATGGCTTCTTTCCATTTATGCCAATCTTTTCTCTGCATGCATTCATTATATGGACGTGGGTTCTAGATCCTCATCATCTCCTATGATCTCAAGTGCTACCTTGTATGCAAAAATTCTCCATGTCGACATGCTTTCTGTTCCATTGTTTTCCAGACATGATATAGTTAGTAGAGATCTCTTCATTGTCCGGAGGTTCAGAACCCTGAGTCTTAGCGTCCCAAGCCTCACTAGGTCCCTTACCGGCCGTACCAATGGTCATGTTGTCCGGGTACTGGTACGTCCGGATCATGTCCGGGCGTTGGTTCGCCCATGTCCCGGAGCCTTGGGACGGATGGCTCAACCACTTCGACCAGATCCTTCTCCCCCTCAACCACGGCTTGTTTAGCACTCTTTTTACTTATACGAGGGTTTTTATCCTTGGAACCATTGGTCTACCACGTTTCATACGTGGCTTAGACTCTGTAGCAACTTGGTTTTGTCCCTTTTGGACTTCAATTCTTATTGGTGCATTTGCTGCTGGTATATATGACTTGGTCATTCTATTTGGGTCAGTAAAGGAATCAGGCAATTTATTAGCTAGCTCTTGTAGATGTATAATCTTTTGAACCTCAAGATCACATGCTTGAGTTCGAGGATCTTGCCATGATGCTTGGGATGTATGATTCATGTTATTTCTTTTACCAGCTTATTATTATTTTCTCCTAATGTTGGATATTCAGATTCCACAAAGTGACAATCCGCAAACCTGGCCTTAAATAAATCACCCGTGGTTGGCTCAAGGTATTTTATAATTGAAGGAGACTCATATCCAACATATATTCCCATCCTTCTCTGAGCTCCCATCTTTGTTCTCTGTGGTGGAGCTATTGGATAGTAAACAGCACATCCAAATGTTTTAAGATGGGAGATGTCTGGCTCTCGACCCAATAGGAGTTGGGATGGTGAATATCTATGCTCACTAGATGGTCTGATGCGTACTAATTCTGCAGCATGCAATACTGCATGTCCCCAAGCTGTGGTCGGCAGATTACTTTTCATGAGTAAGGGTCTAGCTATCATCTGAATCCTTTTAAAAGACTCGGCTAGACCATTCTGTGTATGGACATGTGCAACGGAGTGTTCAACTGTCACCCCCATGGACATACAGTATTCATAAAAGCTTGGGAAGTAAACTCACCAGCATTATCAAGACGTATAGTCTTTAAAGGAAAGTCTGGAAAGTGTGCTCTTAATCTTATGATCTGAGCCAGCAACCTAGCCAAGGCTAGATTCCGAGTAGACAATAAACATACATGGGACCATCTTGTGGACGCATCAATGAGTACCATGAAGTACCTAAATGTCCCACTAGGTGGGTGTATTGGTCCACAAATGTCACCTTGTATTCTTTCCAGAAACCTATGGTTTCCTTAGTCACTTTAATTGCTGATGGTCGGATTTGGAGTTTCCCTTGTGCACAAGGCACACACGTATGGACTTTTAGGGATAACTCGCCTGCCCTTCAGGCTGTGGCCATTAGAATTTTGAATGAGTTTACGCATCAGATAGATGTCCCGGGGATGCCCTAACCGGTCATGCCACAATTAAAATTTTCTTTTATATCTTTGCTTATCATAGCATTAGTTTCTGCTACACTGACCTTGGCATAGTAAAGGCCAGTAGCTATAGCTGGTATAGTTTCCAGACCCTTTTGTGATCCTGGCCGAGTTCATATATATTCAAGAACTCTTTGGCTCCTTCTCCAACAGTCTCAATGTGAAGACCATTCTTTCGAATGTCTTTAAAGCTCAACAGGCTTTTATTAGAATCTGGAGAATACAATGCTTCATCTATTTCTAGATGTGTCCCTTTTGGTAACAATATGTAAGCTTGGCCGTGGCCCTTTATCAATGATGATATACCAGCTATTGTGTTAACATTTGCATCTTTCATTGTTAGATCAATAAAGAATTTCTTATCCTTTAAAATTGTGTGGCTTGATCCACTGTCGACCACAAGTGTATCCATACTTCTTTTATTCTAAACAATAAAATATAATCTGAATCATTCATATTATTATAAAATAAAATAAAACAAAGTTCAATCATAAAATCATAAAACATAAAATGCAAAGATCTTAAAAATAAAATAAAAGCCTAAAACACCAAAGCATTCAAACACAAATCGTTTGATGCATCTTTTTAATCAACTTGGTCATTTTTCAGAATGTCTGAAGTCTCATATTCCATGAGATCATCCTTGTCATGATCAAAGTCATCCTCGCCATCCTTGTATACCATGTGAGCCTCCGGGTTCTTGCCTTTGATGCTCTCTTGGTAGAGATCAACCAGGTGTTTTGGGGTTCGGCAGTTCTTTGCCCAATGGTTAGATACTCCGCACCTATGACACACTGAGTTTCCTGTATTCTGTGGTCGAGTAGTCGACCCATTGCCTCTGCCTCTACCACGCCCATTGCTGGACTGGTTTGGGCGCTCATAAGGGTTGTAACGCCCTCTCCCATAGCCACCACGTCCACGTCCTCGCCACTGACCTCCACGGCCGCGACCTCTTCCAAATGAGGAACCGCGACCCCTTTGGTCATATTGGACATGGTTAGCTTCGGAGTTGTTCTTACCTTCTTTTGAGGCATGATGTGCATCAGGAACAGGTTTGGTTCCGGGTGGTCTCAGGTCATTATTCTTCATAAGCAACTCATTATTCTGTTCAGCAAGCAATAGGCAGGCTATGAGAGCACTGTAGGTCTTGAAACCTTTCTGCTATATTGTTGCTGGAGCAACATGTTGCTTGATGACATTGTCTGATAAGTCTTTTCCAGTAGCTGCTTATCAGTTATTTTCTCGCCACATAGTCTCATCTTTGAGACTATCCTGAACAAGGCTGAGTTATATTCATTCACAGACTTAAAGTCTTGAATCCTGAGATGAGTCCATTCATACATGGCTTCCGGAAGGATCACAGTCTTTTGGTGATTATATCTCGATTTCAACTCTTTCCATAACTCGTATGGATTGCTCACTGTGAGATATTGAGCTTTCAAGCTCTCCTCAATGTGATGGCGAATCATCATGAGGGCTTTAGCATTGTCTTTCTTACTTGATTCATTTCCTTCGACAATACACTCCTCTAGGCCTTTGGCTCCGAGGGAGATTTCAATGTCTAAAGCCCACTGAAGGTAATTGTCACCCTTTACACTTAGGGGTTCAAAATCCAAGTTTGCAATGTTTGGCATCTTTTAACTTGATCGATGTGCTCCTAGGATTTCCTTTTGAATCCTTAAAATAAATCAATCA
>NW_026618192.1:10000-13329 GCF_000801105.2 Raphanus sativus
CTTTTAGAAACCCCACGTTTCTTTCTTTCTTTATTCATTATTATGAGTACTCTTGCGTGGGTTCATGATCCTCGATTCATTATTCATGTGCTACATATTCGCGCTTTTTCTATGAATGTATTGTGTCGACACATTTATATATATATGGTTTCCTTCCATTTCCAGACATCAAATAATTAATTGAGATCTCATCATAGTCAATGGGTATGCCCTCGGTACCAAGAGGCTCAGCGTCCCGAACCACATTAGTAGGCACCTCAGCCATAGCCATCCCGGGCTAGTCTGGAAAATATATGACCTCGGTTTCTTTTTGCACCTTTCTTTAATTTCCGAGGTTCCTTTTGGAACATATATTTGGTCTTATATTAGACTCTGTAGCAACTTGGTTGTGTCTTTAAGACATCAAAACCGTGTGGTGCTAAGCTGGGATGACATAGTCATTCTTTCTCGGTCAATGTGTCTGGCATTTTATTTTGCTATCATTGTAGCATATGGACGTCTATAAATCTTTCTCTAGTCCGAGGATCTTTGCCAAGACAATGATGGTTGATACCATTCTTTACCAGCTTACTACTTCTCCTTTCAAATGTTGGATATTGGGATTCATAAACTCTATGTAATCCTTGTTCCTTGGCCTATGATTAAATCACCCATTTTGGCTCAAGGTTTCTTTTAAACTTATGGAGAAAGTATATTCATAATATATATCCAACATATATATTCCCAATCCTCCTTATGAGATTCTAAGATAACTTGATCTTAGATGGCACATATATTTGTGGTGGATTTATTCATAATATCTTAATATGATATATGTCTGGACTCATGACCCGTATTAGTCTGAGGTGGGAATATTTATTATCACTTATATGGCCTGATATAATATCTATGGCCTGATGCAAGTTAATCTTATAACTCATGATGTCCCCAAGCATATGGACTTTTAGATTTTGAACCTTATAGGTAATGGTCATAATATGATAAATTCAACCAATATGTAATATGGTTGTGGACCATGTTTCACGGATTTTAGTATGGTCATGTATCATGGGATTTTACCTCTCCCCCTCATGAACATACTCTAATTCGTAGTGCTTGGGACAATAAATTCCCTTGTGCATAGATATAATATTGCACAAACGTGAGATCTTATGGGATAGCTTTTGTGCCCTTTCAATCTCTGCATCATAATTCAGATGGCTAAGTATGGAAATGCCATCTAAGTGATAATTTTCGTAGGTCAATCAAACATGATTACCCTGGCTATTTGCCTATTATCATATTGATCATTTGATCAATAGAGAATGTAGTCTCGACCACTTAGGCGATTTTAATTTAGGTACTCTTTTCCCTTATCTGCCCATAGTTGGAAACCATATTCTCTTCTTAATTCAATGGGTCTTACAGGGTGAATATAATGCCTTTTAGGCAATGCCTTGGTCGGACTTCTTTTCCTTTCTTTCAAGGAATGTCCAGTTGAGTTCAAGAGTAAAGCCTGGATAGCCGAGCATGTCGTGCCATATGTTAAAGGCTTCTCTGAACTCTTTGGAAAGTGATTTGGGGTATTAACCCACAATCATATTTATCTTGGCTCAAAGAAGGCCTATAGATATAGTAGGCATAGTCTCTAGGACTTTCCTTTGGCCTTGGGCATTTTCATAAATCATAAGGAATTCTTTCTTTCCTTTGCCCATAGTTTCAATATGTAGACTATTCATATGAATGTCTTTGAAACTTTCATAAATTCCACTTTGATTTATGTGGAATGTAATGCATCAGAGATTTTTAGATGCATGCTTTTAGGCATCATGAGGTTGGACTAGCCATGACCTTGAGTAAAATATCTTTTGTCTCTTAATATAATGTGGCTTGGTCCACTATAGAGAACAAAGGCAAAGTAAAATGATCTCGAAATCTAATTGGCCTCTTTAAGGCAATATGAAGTCTCGTATTCAAGCTGATCATTATTATCATGGTCGAAATTATTCGCACCATCTAGATGGACCCAATGGGTCATAGGGTTTTATCCCTTTATGCTCTCCTGGTAGAATTCAATAAGGTGTTTGGGAGTTCTACATCGGTTGGCCCAATGATTATTCATCCCATACTGATGGCAAGCAGATTTGGTCGAGGCCCGGGTTTTTAAAATCGGACTTATTCCCACGGACTTATACCCACGGCTAGGTTGATAACCTTGGCCTCGGCCTCGACTAATGCTGTGGGTGATATCCACCCACACCCTTGTCATCTTTCCATGGCCTTTCGCATGGCTATGGTTTGACTCTTTCATATGGCTCTGTGGCCGTATGTTCCTTAGGAAATGCCTTAAAATCCAGGAGGCCTCATCTCACTATTCCTCATGAGTAACTCATTGTTTTGCTTAGCAAGCAACAAACAAGAGATTAAATTTGCATATGTGGAGGAACCCATTTCTCGGTATTATTGCTGAAGCAAAGCATTGCTTGTGGAATGTAGAGAATTTCTTCTCTAACATGTCAGCATATGTGATAGTCTCTCCACACAGTTTCAACTTTGAGACTATCATGAATAGAGCCGAGTTATACTCATCCACAGACTTATAGTCTTGGGTCTTTAGATCCCTCAAATCATATAGGGCCTTTGGTAATAGCACCGTACTATGGTGATCATATTTGGATTTCAGTTCTATCCAAAGGTCCAGAGGATTCTCAATAGTGAGATATTGATCATTGAGACTTTCAGTAAGGTGATGGCGTATGATTAAGAAAATCGCCTTGTATCTATCTCAAAAGTGAGAAATTTAGATACAATCACCAAGATTTAGATTTCAAGATGATTTTCAACATCTGAATATTTAACATTGCTTTCAAGCATCAAGAATTTATACAAGCAATAGAAGCCTTAATTTATATGATTTAATTTATATGATTTAATAAGGCTTCCCCCAAATCATATAATATAATTGCTTTAAGCATTTCTAGTATGACAGTGATCAATTGATCACTGCATCTAGTGATCCTTTTAATTATAATTCTATTTGGATTGGATTATATAGTTATAATTTCATATAGGGTTTCCAAGCCCTTTAGAATTTTTGAATAAGGATCAATCATTATTTTTTTTTTTTTTAAATGAGATCAAGCAATTATGATGAAAATCAATCACAATGTCGAATGATAATGCATGGATCAAGAACTAATCGGATGTTCTGTCCTAAGCATTGGACCAAAATAATATAAATGTGATTCTTAATGCATGAGGATACTTGATTTTCAAAGATCATAAAATGAAACTAAAACCGAAGGATATTGGTTTTCAAAGATCATAAAATAATAACCGATTCCTCCCCC
>NW_026618193.1:0-13326 GCF_000801105.2 Raphanus sativus
TGACAGCTATTAGCGAGCCCATCTACTAGACTCTTGCTGAATAGGAAAGCACCCTTATTCTTTTGCTTCTTGAATTTTGCATGGTTCCTACACAACAATGCTGCAAACCGACTGTCCAGAAACGCAGCACTTATGTCCACTTTACCGATACAATGATTATCGAAGGTGGATCGGACAACCCTCATAAGAATATCTACGACCTGAATTTACAGTTAGCTGGTGTCATAAATATACTCCACTTCTCCGTAGATCAGTTTTAAAATAATAACTTGCCTTGCCAGGTAACAAACGAGTTCTGTCCGCTATATCAATAAGGTCTTTATGGGTAACCGAGAGTCCACCAACGTTTATAAAACTGCAATAAAAAGGCTTTACTATATTATTCTACCAATCCACATGTCAAAATATATGAAATATTTCTGATGGATAAAATGAAATTTACCAAGGTTTCTTAAGTAGTGTGGACAGTCGAGCATACTTGTCACGAACAACCGACATATCATAATAGCTACCCCCACAAAGTTGACCTTCTCGAGCACGATTAAGTATGCTACTCCCGCACTGGTAACCGCTAAGTAAATACTGTGGGACTGTCTTGATACGCTTGCTTTTTCGAGAGAGGAAAGTATCTAGATGCGTCTCCAAACCATGATGAGTATTATTCTCTCCCATCTGATCGTGTTCACGCGAGGGTAAAGCATCTTTCTCTTGAGTCAGGCCCAAAGAGAAAGATGGTTGATCGAACTGCAATATCATATATGTGTTAATATTGTTATGACTGCGCTTGTCATAAATTGAGCATTATAATCAAGAAGAGGTCGGAGACCATACATCTGATCTAAGGCGATCCTCCGTTCCGCTGTGCCCCGATAGTGTACTCATTTGAGGTCTGCTATCTCCGACATTCACGTTTGTAGCGGCATAAGCGAGATTTTGTTTCGACTGCCATTTTTGGACCTTCGATTAAATAATGTTATACATCATGTTAAACATAAGGCTTCTCATATTAGTAACAAAAGGTAGTGCTGGGGGTAACTACTCTATACTTACGGGGGCAAACAGTTTTGATCCTGAGGAAGCTTCGTTGTTAAATTCAAAAAGAGGAGTACGTCGAGGAATGGTATTTTTATCTTGATGGGCGAGTACGAGGGTCCCCTTTAAAATAAAAGATATTATGAAGGTAGCAACATTTTGATAAATATCTGTAACCCAAATCAACATATGTAGTAAGTTACAAAATTTAATATAGACATACTTACATTAAGTTCCGGACGAGATATAGACCTGAGTTGATGTTTGCTTTCACCCAGCTTACCACCGGTTGGTAGTGAAGAGATTTCGTCTTGACCACGTCCGTCGGAAACCTAAAAAGTGAAATCGGAATACACTAATTGAAACCGGTAACACACTTATAATTATGGATTTAATATATGTTTACTCAATCTATATGATGAGGCAATCATGAAGCCGGATTTATCTTCAAATAGCCGGTGATTTCTTTCTTACAAATAACCGGTTATGCACTACAGGAAGATTCTTACAGGTGGTTGGTTGGGTGATCCAGGAGGAGTTGAATAATGACTGAGATTTTCCAACACATTAGCGATCACCCTGTTATTCTCGTCATCACCTTCCACTGCAGGTTGGTTGGAACAAGGTGGGATAGATGCATTGGAAGAAGACGGATTGATTGGGTGACACTCTGAAGCAGCATGCCCATTACCGGCCTCGCTTCGACCGGTTAGTTGTTTCGAAGAACTTGGCTTCGAGACATGACCATCTGACAGGATGATATTGTGACACCCTGAAACCTCATGTGCATGACCCTGGGCAAGTGAAACCAGAATTTCCGATTTCATTTGCTTTATCATTCCAGACACAGTGGCTAGAACGTCATCTTTGTACTGTACAGATGACAAAGCTAACTGTTTCATGGAGTCAATGCCAGACGACACTTTGCCTTCGATCCGCTGGAGCTCAGGTTTGAGAAGGGAAAGCACAATTGGTGAAATTTTATCTTCTTCTGCTTCTATGCTCTGTTTCTCCTTCCCTCGGGTCTGCTTCTTCTTGCCATTTGGTTTGGAGTCTTCCCGCATCTTCTCAACATCAGATTTTGTTACTCCACCTTTGAACATATCTTTGGAGAACACAAACTTTTGAAATATAAGCTTCAAAAGGTTGTCAACTTTGATATCAAACACCTCGTCTGGCCAACCCAAAACAGAATCATTGAGTGGCCGATGAGGATCTTCGGGGATAATGCTGTTCACAACAGCCTACACAACATGGAAGTATCCAATTCCGGTTAAATAATTACTACAAGCACGATTAATATAGGTAATAATATTAGTACTAATTATTCAGTTAAATATGATGTTTACCTCCGATTTTCTGTCTACTTCCCTTGCGTGGGCAGGATTCAAAGTCTTCCTCCTTGCCTTGCTAACAGGGGACTCTATTTCATCATCATCACTTTCCGATTCGGAAGAAGAACACGCATCCTGAACCACTTCTGTCAAAGCAGGGACAGCTTCAACAATTACAAGCTGGAGAGCTAGAGCAAAGCCTTTAAGCGCAATGGTATCTTGAGACAAGGATATCTCATCCCTTTTTTTGATACTGGTCATCAGCATATCGAATGCAATACGACCCCATGGAAAAGACAAAAACTCTTCTATGTCTCCAAGTAGCTCAGCGTACTCCTTTAGCATTTTCATCTTAAGATTTGTTGACAGCAACACAGATGAAACTATTGCAAGGCATGCCAATTTCATCCGGATATCTGGATCTGTAACCGTTTTTTTTCGTAGCATCTTCACAGCCTGAGATACTCGCATTTCTTCCATACTCCCAAATAGTTCGGGCCAATAAGGTTTCTCGTTGATATTCTTCTTCTTCATCTTCTGCTTTTTGGGGATTTCACCGCAAGGAAGCCCAGTGACTATGGCAAACTCCCTCAATGAAAACCTAATAGGATTTCCGGCAAACCGAAACCAAGCTTCGTGTTTTTTTTCGACCTTCAACTGTCGAGATAGTAGATATCTAGCAAATCTACCAGAAAATGCAGGTTTTTCGGCTATCTCGATGAGTTTACCAAACGACGACTCTCTCAGGTACTGGATCTCAGCTTCGTTGAGAGCATTAAGTATGGTGTTTATTGCTCGAGAAGACTGGTAAGTAAGCACTCTGACGCCGACTGGTTCCTCGCCATCCGCAAAAACCATCTGAGGTAACTCAACTTCGGGTTCTTCCACGAGATCTTCATGGTAATCGACTATTCTCGAAGAAACCATTTTGATTTTAGAGAAAACAGATTTTTTAGAAACGTCTATGAGCGATTTGTAGAGAAAACAGAGGTTGGTGGCAAATAAATAAGACCTGAGATTTAGTTTCAAAAATCACATATGTTGTAGAACGAAAGTCTGAACGAAAAAATCTAGGGGTCTTTGCACTTTTAACACTTATAGATATTTCAACACCTTATGTTCTTTGCATAATTATCTTTTCCTTTATGCAACCGCCTCAACCTGTTGTGACGTCAGTAATTTGACAGGCGCATGTGCTCCACTCTTTTATCAAATGAGGGATAGTTCTGGGATTACCGAAATTGCTACAGCCCTTTTACCACCTAGCTAATATCTAGACGAAACTTTACCATCTAGTGCAAATTCCCTAAAATGAAAGAAAACAAAAATAATAGTACTATATAAAAGAATATACCTCTTTGGAGACTCACTATACCACTAAAAAAACATACACCACTTTTGTTATTATAAATACATGCAGCTTTTCATTCGACTCGACCGACACTTGTGATGTCTTAGCATCCAAATAGTCGTTTACATGTTTCTCAAGTGATCTTTCAACCGATTAAAGCATATCCTATATATATATTCAACTTCTTAGTCTTTTTTAACTGAACTGTTAAAGAAAACAAAGCAGAAGAAGAAGAAGAAGATCAACAACAATGTATTTGACCAAATAAAATAACAAAATAGACAAGACACAGAAAAGGACAAAGATGATTAGTAATAAAAAGAAAGACACTTGACGACAAAAAAGCATATCAAAAGATAGTTACTTTGGCTTAGCCACTACTTTGCTTAAACAATTACTCACTTCTCTCTCTCTCTCTGCAATGTCGCAGCCTCGCGTCTCTTTCCGACATCCACCGCCGCTCTGTTCTTTCCTCTTCGCCATAGTCCTCTTAGTCGCCACTTTCTACACCCTCCACCACCCAGACGCCACTCCTCCTCATCTCTTCTCCCCAAACAAACACAACTCCCTCACTCTCCGCCGCCTCTTCCTCTCCTCCGCCTCCAACGCCACCGTCTCCTCCTACCTCCACTCCTTAACCCGTCACCCTCACCTCGCCGGAACAAAACCCTCTCTAGACACGCTCAACTACGTCCTAAACCACTTCCAAAGCCTCCGACTCGATGACACCCGCGTCGCCGAGTACGAAGCTCTCCTCTCTTACCCTACGCACTTCTCCCTCACCGCGCGTTTTAGCAACGACAACACGACTCTGGAGTTCGACTTAAACGACGACGTTTCCTCTTCCTCCGACGTCGTTATGCCGTACCACGCTTACTCCCCGTCTGGCTCCGCGTCTGGGAACGTCGTCTTCGTGAACCACGGCGAGGAGAGAGACTACCGAGCCCTCGAGATGGTCGGAGTGAGCGTGAGAGGCTGTTTGGTTTTAGTTCGAAAGGGAGAGACTCTTGGAAGAGGAGTGATCGTGAAGACGGCAGAGACTAAAGGTGCTCTCGGCGTCTTGATATACGACGAGAAAGACGGTGGTGGGCTCGGGGGCATCGAGAGAGGCACGGTGATGAGAGGAATCGGTGACCCGGTTACTCCGGGTTGGCCCGGTGTCGTCGGAGGAGAGAAGCTAAGTTTGGAGGATGATCTTGTCTCTAAAAGATTCCCAAAGATTCCATCTTTGCCTCTGTCTCTCCACAATGCAGAGATCATATTGGCTTCTCTGGCCAGAGCAAAAGCTCCGGTGGAGTGGCAAACGGGTCGGGTTGGGTCAAGTCAACGGGTTGGCCCGGGACGGGTTGTTGTCAACATGAGCTTACAGGTAAAACCGTTTTTTTAATTATACAGAGGTATCTTGGCCCCACAGTAATGGTCCAGACTAGTCACGTGTTAGCACGTGTCAGTCCTCTGTCCCTGGCGATGCCGAAATATTAATTCGACAGTGGTCGAGATTTGAACCCCCATGGTGGAACTCACGGTCTTTTCTTGGTTTTGACTTTTTTTTTTTGTAATTAAAAAAGTCTTTGGTTTTGTTTTTACAAGGTGGAGATGAAGATGAAGAAGATTCACAATGTTGTGGCTACAATAAGAGGTAGTGAGGAGCCAGACCGGTACGTGATTCTTGGGAACCACAGAGACGCGTGGACTTATGGAGCTGTTGATCCAAACAGTGGAACTTCTGCTTTGCTTGACATTGGTCGACGATTCTCTCTGTTGCTTGAATCTGGCTGGAGACCACGTAGGAGCATTCTCCTTTGTAGTTGGGACGCTGAAGAGTTCGGAATGGTTGGGTCAACTGAATGGGTTGAGGAACATGTTCTTAACTTAGGTGCAAGTGCTGTGGCTTATCTTAATGTAGATTGTGCTGTCCAAGGCTCTGGATTTTTTGCTGGTGCAACTCCTCAACTAGACAATGTTCTTGTAGATGCATTAAAGCTGGTAAATAATAATAATACTAATGTGGACATTCTCAAGTAATTTCAAAAAGTCAATTCTATTTTTGTGGTCAGGTTCAAGATCCTGATGATGTAACCTTGACAGTGGAAGAGACATTCAAGTCTCAGAATAACATTGTGAGTAGAGGCTTCTTTCTTTTTTTTGTTAACCACACACATAAGGGTGTCTTATGCTTTGAATGGACTCTGCAGATAGAGAGGCTAAGTAGAGTAGATTCCGATTTTTCCGGTTTTCTTCATCATGCTGGGATACCATCTATAGACATGTACTATGGAGCAGGTAAAGAAGAACTTGAGATCTTCAGAATGTGATGATGTATTAATATGTATGTTGAGTTTTTTTTTTTCAGATTATCCCGTCTACCATACTGCTTTTGACTCCTATGATTGGATGATCCGCAATGCAGATCCATTGTTTCATCGTCATGTTGCCAGTAAAAGCCTTTGTTTTCTTTCTCTAGTTTTCATGGCTTCTTATGCAGAGAGGTTTGACTCTCTTCTGTGCTTTGTTATATCTCTCAGTGGCTGGAATTTGGGGGCTTTTGGGAATCATCTTGGCTGATGAGCCAGTCTTACCATTTCATTACATCTCTTATGCAGAACAGTTGCAGGTATATAGGCTCTTCTCCTCCTCACTCCCTTTATAGATAAGATAGAAAGGAAAAACTGAGTTTATATATGTTTTGGTTTATTGGTATCAGGCACATAGAGATACATTGAGCAAGCTCTTAGAAGGGAAAGTCTCTGTTGATCCCTTAAGCGTGGCGATACAAGAGTTCTCTTTAGTTGCTAAAGAAGTTGCAGATGAAGCAAAGGTTTTTTTGCTTTTGTCTTCTTCTTGGTTACACACCTATTCCTAACTTGATGATCGATTTTGCAGAAGCTAAAGAAAGGAGCATACAGGAAAAATGATGTTGCAGGAGCTGCTAAGAGAAGAGAGCTAAATGACAGAATGATGCTTGCAGAAAAAGGGTTCTTGGATTCAGAAGGAATCAGAGGGAAAGAATGGTTCAAGCATCTTGTGAGTAAAAATTAAAAACAATCTGAGTTCCACCATTTTTCAAAACTCATGTGGCCTTGTGTTTGTGTGTTTATTTATAGGTGTATGGACCTGCAGCAGAGCCAGAGAGCAAGCTAGGTTTTTTCCCGGGAATAGCAGATGCAATTGCAACAAACTCATCAGAGGGAATAATCAAGCATGAGATATGGAGAGTCACAAGAGCTATTCAGAGAGCAAGCAAAGCTCTTAAAGGAGGGTTCACATGAGCAGAAACTTCAAAGACTTTCTCTCCTCTGCGTATATATTGTGTGACTGTAGATTGTAGAAGCATAATTCTTGTTCAAAGTCTTCAAAGACTTATCTTAATGATAGACAATACCACTGATCCGGTCACTTGTTATTGTAAGAACCCTTGCCACTTGACCACTATGTAATACCCATTTGTTGCCAAAAAGATACTTCACCTATAATTGTATAAAGTCTTTTTATTAACTATAATATCAACTTTTAGCTACTTTACTTAGACAACTTAACCAACCATATTAATCATTAGATAATTATTATCTTTGATAATAAATTAATAATATTGTAAGAAGTTTTATATTGGATCAGCTTATGAAGGAAAAGATGTGTAAAGATTTAATGATGATTGAAACTCAGGAGACAGTGGAAGTGTCCTGTGAAGTTGCTTCCTCAAGTCTTGCACGTACCGATTCAGCAGTAGACAGTTTATTGATTCTGCAGAAACCAAAAGAATAATGTTAAAAGCCTGAAGAAGCAAAAAAAAAAAAAACTGTTTCCAATAATCATACAAAACAATAGTGTTTCTTTGTCATGGTGATAATAACTCACCGAACAAGAACATCCCCAGAAGATGCTTTTGTCTCAGAGATCCAATCCGGAACCAATTGCAACATCAACCTTAGCTGCTCCTCCACTTCCTCTGAGAGAAAGACAAAAAAAAAGCAAGAAAGAAACTGAGATAGCCTGTCAAGGAAGAAGAGCCAGTGAAACTGTAAACACATTTATCCTTACTTCTATCCATTATATCGATTTGGCATGCGATCATCTTGTGAAGAAGCTCTTCCTTGGTGATGACCGTTCGGTTTGTTGAGTGAAACATTTTATGAATCACATTAACAAGCTTAGGCAAGTTTTGCTTCTCGGTTTGATCCTTTGGTTCCTCTATCATCTGCAAGAAAGTAAACACAACACAATGGTAAGTGAGCAAGGTTACTGAATACAACCCACAGTTTTCAAGTTTGAAAACCATCCGCTTACTGAGTGCAGAAGACTAATTTCATCGTCGGAATCATCACTATCTTCATCATAGGAATCATCACTAGCTTCATCATCATTAGATTCGTCACTGAGTGTTCCATCTTCCTCCTCCAGAGTGTCGAAATTCAGACACCTAGTGCGAGAAGGGCGCCTTTCAAGATCATTTGTTGATCTAACAGAGTCACTATCATCAACATCTGGAGTCATTGTAATACACCTTCTAGACGGCTGCAATGTCGGTGTAGCACTCATGAGCTTGATTGGTGTTGACAGATCCTTGGAGGGAGTGGACAAAACTTTGGCTGGGGTTGACTCTGTGTTCGGTAACAAACATTCCTCAGTACCATCTGATAAAGCCGAATCTGGAGTTACTTTATCTTCTTCTTGCTCCATCTCCTCCATTTGAACATCGTTCTCGAGTTTAAATGCTCCCACGTCTACAACACTTACTGTGTCTGAATCCTTTTTGGAGATATTGAACGGTTCAGGAAGCAGCTCTTTAGGAATCTCGTCCTATATCCAAAACAAAGATTCAGATACATAACTATTATCTAAGAAGCTACAACCAAATAAGAATAGATTAGGAAAGACCTTAGGATGAGCTTTGTAAAAATCTACAAGCTTTGAGTAAAACACCTTCCTAAGATGCATGTATATAGTTCCGCAACTTGTATCTTCAAGTACAACAACTGCATCGGTGTTTAAGTTAACGTGAAGAGTAGGTTTCATACAACTAGTGTCTTCATCACACTTCAAAACTCTCTTTACTTCAATGGCTTCCGGATAGATATGCCTCATCTGAGCCAAATGATCATACGAAAAGATCCTGGAAGATACACACACACACACCCATTCGCCAAACAAACATTAAACAAAGAAGAAGAAGCACTAGGAAAGTCAATAGCTTTATTGATCAATTAGATAGAAAGTGAATAGCTTTTTACCGATTAGTAAGATACTCAATCTTGGGACATATATTAGCAAACGAAGTCAAAGAACCCTTTAGCTTCAGCAATCTAATTGCAGTGACCAACCCATTAAAGCATTCATCCAGAATCTCAAACCTGCCAATAAATTTCATCAAAATTTGTGTAAAGTTCAAAACTTTAGGAACAAATCAATTAAAAAAAAAAATCTCACCTTTCTGGCAATTTCAGGCTCGTTTCAGGTTTTTTGGGCGAAGTCAAGATCTGTCTCTTAACGGGTTTGTTGTCGCCGTCACGAGGTCTGGTTGAGAGAGTCGCCGTCTTCTTGTCTGGGGTCTTGGTAGAGAAAAGTGTTTCTGGGTTCGGAGATTCAGAGGCCATAGATGGCTTCTTTGAAGCGTTTTCGATCGAGCTCATGTTGGAGAGAGAGAGAGAGTAGATAGGGAAGTGAGGAGTTAGAGAGAGAAGAGAGTGGAGAGAGAGGGGGAGCGTAACGGCTAGTATATATTTAGGGTTTAGGGGCCATTACGGGGAAAGGAAGAAGAAGGCAGGTGATGTGAATCGAAATATGTGGGGTCCGTATTTGCCACGTCACTAGAGCCAATACTAAACGTTGGTTCCCGCTATTTTCCGTTACCAGTGTATAACCACTTCGTTTTAATTTATTTCCTTTATTTTCTTTGGTCCAACTAAGATTAGTCATTTTATTGATAAATATCAAAATTTTCCTATAATAGTTTGTTTAAACTAAAATACAGATTATAAAAACTGTACTTTTATCAATAACAAAAATTTAGACGATTTTTTTGTAGATGATAATATGATATATATAGTTTATAAATGATAATGTGACATAACGGTTTAGTTAATTTATTTTAGATTGGGGTATAAAATATTTACAGTTATGATTTTTTTGTGGAAACGTATTTTTTATTTTTGGTATTTTTACACAATGACGCTCCTCACCTTTTGATATGGAAAATTGCGTCACCAACATATTATATTTAATATATAAAAATCCTTTAACAAATAACAATTTCATTATAGTGATCATGAACTTCATAGTCATAATTTACACAATGACGCTCCTCACCTCAAACGGTATGATCGTCCCGAATCCAATCTTGTGTTAGTGCCGGCCCTGACCTAAAGCTGGTAAAGCCAGGGCTTTAGGCGCCAAATGAGATTAAATATTTAAGGGCATAAATTTTTTCATAAGTCGTGTGTAGTCTAGTGGTTGTGTGCCTATATCTCTCTATACATAGAGCAAGGTTCGATTCCAAAATGGGCAAAATTTTATTTTGCTTTAGGCGTCAATATATACTGGGCCGACAGTTATAATGTGTGTATTTTTATGCAGAAAGTTAATAAAAAAGGTCCATAAAAATATTTTATATAAACATATTTTTGTTTTCATTTACAAAATTTAAATAAATATTGAATCTAAGAATTGTTCTAAAACTCATAAAATTATTGAGCTACTACTGTAAATATGAATCTAGGGTCAGCAATGAATCTGTTATATACAGTCGGATAAAAATAATCACTTAGACATTTTTTACTCGGAAAATTGCATATGGTCTGTCATTGTATCTCTCACATGCAAATAAGACAATAAATCGAATCAGTTTCAAAAATTAAAGTCTTTATGCATAGCCATAAATAATATCTGAGACAATCAAGATAATCTTCTCTTACCAATTCTGCATTAATTTGGGATCAATTACCATAATGAAAATAACAGTTCATTTGTCCGAATATTTTTGTTTTCTCCTAGGAATATGCCAAAGCCTAAAACGAGTTTTTGACCGTGAGTCTCAAAAACTCAGCCATACAGTAAAAACAAATTCCAAAACAAACTTTTTTAACTGAAAAAAAGAAAGACAGAACGGTGGATGAGAAGTAGATGCGAAAAACAAGAAGTCAAAGAGAAATAAACGGTGTCGTTGTCACAAGAATATACCACATAAAAGAAAAGAATATGTCAAAGCAAAAACAGAAAGTGATCATGTATTTATAGCCCCGTGCTTCGCTTCCTCTATTTCATTACTCACAACCATTCTTCCTCTTTCTCTCGCTGTCTCTACAGTTTCTTGAGAAACAACAACAAAAAGACTCTTCTCTTTCTCTAAGACAATCCTAACAAGTGTTTGTCTGTGAGAGAGTAAGCAGAAGAATAATACTCTTCATGTAAGTTTCTTCTTCATTAGTTATGTGTCTTGTGATTCTATTTTACATTTTGTTATTTGGATGAGAAATGAGGATCAAGTAGGCTTTTTGTTCTTGTTTCTTTTGGTATGATATAACAATCTCAAGGACTTACAATGGATAAATCTATCATTTTATAAAGTTCCACATTTAACAATTTTACTCACAACATATTGAAGATCTTTTATAATTCATTGGTCTTGCGTTTTTAAGTTTAAATTACCCTTATTCTTTTCTTTATGTTCCTATCTGTGGTCTTAGTCTCTGTCTTTGTTGTAATGTTTTGTTTGAGTTTTCATACTGTATAACGCAGAAGAAAAGAGAAGAAAAAGCAATGGCAGGAGATCAACTCAACGTCCTAAACGCACTTGACGTTGCCAAAACGCAATGGTACCATTTCACCGCGATTATCGTGGCCGGAATGGGATTCTTCACCGACGCTTACGACCTTTTCTGCATCTCACTCGTCACTAAGCTTCTTGGCCGCATATACTACCACGTGGACGGCTCACCGAAGCCAGGAAACCTACCTCCAAACGTCTCAGCTGCGGTTAACGGCGTTGCATTCGTTGGTACACTCACGGGCCAGCTCTTCTTCGGCTGGCTAGGCGACAAGCTCGGGAGGAAAAAAGTATACGGCATGACTCTCATGGTCATGGTCATTTGCTCGATAGCTTCAGGTCTCTCCTTTGGTAACAAACCTAAATCCGTGATGACCACGCTATGTTTCTTCCGGTTCTGGCTAGGGTTTGGTATCGGCGGTGACTATCCTTTATCCGCAACGATCATGTCCGAATACGCTAATAAAAAGACACGTGGCGCGTTTATAGCCGCGGTTTTCGCGATGCAAGGGTTTGGTATCTTGACAGGTGGCATCTTTGCGATCATCGTGTCTGCGGTTTTCGAGGCTAGGTTTCCTTCCCCGGCTTATCAAGTCGATGCCTTGGCGTCCACGGTTCCTCAGGCAGATTACGTGTGGAGGATCATCCTGATGGTTGGTGCTTTGCCTGCTGCCATGACGTATTACTCGAGGTCGAAGATGCCTGAGACTGCACGGTACACGGCTCTAGTGGCCAAGGACGCTAAGCTAGCAGCTTCTAACATGTCTAAGGTCTTGCAAGTGGAGATAGAAGCAGAGCATCAACGAGTAGAAGAGATCAGTAGAGATCAGTCTAGACAATTTGGCTTGTTCTCCAAGGAATTCATGAAACGTCATGGCCTTCACTTGCTAGGAACCACAAGCACATGGTTCTTGCTTGACATTGCCTTCTATAGTCAAAACCTTTTCCAGAAAGATATATTCAGCGCCATTGGATGGATTCCTCCGGCTCAGACCATGAACGCAATTCAAGAAGTTTTCAAGATCGCTCGTGCGCAAACCCTAATCGCCTTGTGCAGCACGGTACCTGGTTACTGGTTCACAGTGGCGTTCATCGACATCATTGGTAGGTTTGCGATACAGATGATGGGTTTCTTCTTCATGACCGTCTTCATGTTCGCTCTAGCGTTTCCTTATGACCATTGGACTCACAAGGACAACAGGATAGGGTTTGTGGTTATGTACTCGTTAACATTCTTCTTTGCAAACTTTGGACCTAATGCCACAACCTTCGTGGTGCCCGCTGAGATCTTCCCGGCTAGGTTTAGATCAACCTGCCATGGAATATCAGCGGCTTCTGGTAAACTAGGAGCTATGGTGGGTGCGTTTGGGTTCTTGTACTTGGCACAGAGTCCTGACAAGAACAAGACAGAACATGGATACCCTCCAGGGATTGGTGTGAAGAACTCGCTTATTGTTTTGGGTGTGGTTAATCTTTTGGGGATGGTGTTTACACTGTTGGTTCCTGAATCTAAAGGCAAGTCTCTGGAGGAGATGTCTGGTGAGCACGAGAACAATGATGGAAGCAACAGTAGCAGCACCAACAACAACACGGTATCAGCTGCATAGAGATTCTACAAAACACTTGTGTTATTTATTACTTGTATCTTTTCTTCACTCTATTTCTTCCCACTAGCAGCTTAAAACTGTTGTTCTTTATGTCAACTTATTTATTGATAGCTAAATGCAATAGAATATGATTCTTTTACGTATCTGTTTTTTTTTTCTTTGGAGTTTTAAGAAGAGTTTTCTTGGTGTTCATTCATTGTAACAAATGAAAATGGAGATAATGGAAAGCTTTTATTATGAAAC
>NW_026618194.1:0-13325 GCF_000801105.2 Raphanus sativus
TTGTACTTATTAGGCTCATATCTTCTTGAGGAACTCGAAGATGTGAGTACCATAGGCTCTGCAGACAACTTGAAAGCCTTGGAAGCCAGAACCTCTGGCTAATGCTTCAAACTCCTTCTCAGTCCGTTCTTTGCCTCCGGGGTTGTGAGCCAGCATGAGGCAGTCCATGTGGACAACTTCTTTAGTCATGAGGCTTGAGTCTGGCAACACCGGAAGCATTGATTCCGCCACTATCACTTTCCCGTTGTCTGGGAGTGCTTCATAACAATTCTTGAGAAATTTCAAACAGTGTTGGTCACTCCGATCATGACATATCCACTGTTACATGTAAAAGATGTTAAAACCCACACACAAATGTTTTAAATGCATTATTGTAAAACTTCTTGTCACGAATGATAATAGGACTAGTGTACTAACCTTCATGAAGATGGCATCTGCTTTAGGGACATTCACAAACATATCTCCGCCAATGTGTTCAATACCTAAACCATTCAACAAAACTCAAACTAAGACACTGAAACATCCATGGAAACATATACGTCAAGAAGAAAATTATATATATATATATATACCAGGATAGGAAATAGCTTCCTCGATGACATGAGGGAGATCATAGAGGATCCCCTTGATGTATGGGTGCTTGGAGACAATCATACGGAGAGTAACTCCAATGCCACCACCAACATCAACCAACGAAGATAATCCCTCAAAGCCTTTGTATATCTCTAGAATCTTGGTCATGACTATCGTCGTGTGGTTGGACATTCCACTGTTGAACACCTTGTTGAACCTCGGATCAGACCCTTGGTACTCGAAAGCGCCCATACCAAATGCCCTGTTGAATGGAATCCCACCTTCAAGAACTGCATCTTTCAAATGATACCTACACTCGCGCGTATGTTGCCATTTTTAAACATGTTTCTTGATTATTATGATGATATTACTATAGAATTTTGAAAGGTGACATAATTTTATATATATACCAGCTCTCCATGAAGACCCTGTCTCTGTTCAAATGACAGAGTGCATCGAGTGCAACTCCGTCTTCGTTCTTAATAAGGTACTTGCATACCGGTCCAAGTCCGTACAGACGTTCCACGCCGCCATCGGGAAGCTTACGGACAGAGCAGGTTAAGACGGAGTAAGCCGCAAGCAACCTAAGGATCCGGTCAACCATGACTGGAGCATCAGGGTTTTTGGTCGGAAGATAAGAAGCTACCTCCGAGGGAGACAGTTGACCGCCAGGGAGAGCGACATTCTTGGATATGATCTCGAGAAGGTCGAGCTCCAGGGCTGATGTCAGAACCATCGGAAGCACGGTGGCACCAGCGAGCTGCATAGCAAAGAGGTTGGCTTCTTCGTCGGAGATTTTAGCCGGAGTAACCTGTGTTTCAGCCAAAGATCCCATTATGACTCTGTGTTTTGATTTGACGGTTTTGGTCTCTGACTTGAGAATGTTGCGATGACTGATGAGTGAGAATTAGGGTTGAAAGGGTCTCTATTTATACTAAAAGGTAGCATATATATTCGACCTATACCACCAACATGGGCATTGAATTATATGAATTGACGGGATTTATTAGTCTGGTACTTCCTTTAATCACCCGATTGATGTTTTCAAAATATATTTAAATACCATTACATAAAACAAATGCAAATATATACTGTATTAGAAATTTAACAAGCAAGTTAGAGGAGAGAAAACGGCATGGCTCATGCAACACAAGTTGGTGAGTCGGACCAATCGACTAACATAAAAATTGTGTTTCTAAGTATTTCATATATACTATCATAAGGCTTTAAATGATGAAAAATGATTAAATGTGTTTAAAATATACTAGTATTGCATCTTGTCACTATTCTAAAGTTTAAGCATTTGCGTACTTGTACCAAACAAAGCATCTAGAAATGCTGCTAACAATAGTAGTGTTAGCTAATTATCTAATAATTGTTTCCAATGTTTTTAACTACTGCATGTTTGATGCAAAAATAAAATACTAGTATATTATTGCATTTAGTTAAGTTTCAAGTTTTTATTCAATGTTTTTAAACCATAATATGTATAATTCCCTAAGCAGCCTCTTGTTTCATGCAATGCATACTCCTACTATGGCTTTTGGCATTGACTGGTTACTATCCTGTCATTAAAAACTGTGGTGGAATAACTATCGACAGATCAATTTCGTATTAGTTTGAGTTAAACATGACAATTTAAATACAGTACGGGCAAAACAAGATGCTGATCAAAGCATTCCATTAACCTACTATTATATGAAAGCCTTTATAATAATTCAATTGGACTTTATATAATATAATCGCTCATAATCGCGCCTACCACTGTGTCCCCTCCCGTTGTACATCTCAATCAGAGAACTTTAACAAATTACAATCGGTTTCCAATCGCTTAAAGATGTAAGAGTATTTCAGAGCACCCTTGATAGAAGATTTTAACCAAAATTTTCTAAAAATACATATATATATATATATATATATAGAATAAGCATTTAAAGTTACGAGAAATCTAGTCGAAAGTATTTTAAAAAAAAGATAATTTTGGTTGGATTTTTCGTAACTTTTAGATATACATAAGTATCTAACAAAGATATTTTTAATTTGGTTTCCCATTACTTTTAGATATTCACAAGTAAATAATAATATTTGTATACACATACACACATATACGTATCTTTTAGAAATTTTTGGTTAGAACCTCATTGGAAATGCTCTCAAATACGGTTCAGTTTCGTTGTAATAATATTATATAATGATTAATTCTAGGGTAATTCTATAACTTAAAAAGGTTACAATTAACAAATTAAAAACTATATAACTGGGTCACTCATTTTTAAAATAGAACGATGTGGAACAAAATGATAATCCCATCAATTCCATACAAAAAAAAAGTTTACAAGTTTGAAACTTGGTAATATGTTTAGGAATCGATAGAATAAAAACATATGGGATAGCATGAATGGAATAGATAAGAAAATAAATAAATTTATTCCATTCATCCATTATCAAATTTGTTATAGAATGATTTCATTTGTATTTTGTTTTGTTTTTCTTCTGGTCAAAGCTTTTTTGGTTATTTATTTCTATATATTGATGCAATGACTATTATATTCCATTTCATTCAAGATAAATAATTGGTAAAAAATCTTTTAGAACTAATGGGATGTGTCATTTCATATCATTTCATTCCAAATATTAATAATCCAATTACAGTCAAAATTAAACATTCAGTACAATTTAACTAAAAGTAAATAGAATGAATTTATTCTATTTTTATTACATTTCATTTATCTTATTCCAGTCAATATAATTGGTAAAAGATCTTTTTGGAATTGACCGAATAGGTTATTCCATATTATTTCATTCCAAATATTGATAGTCCAGTTGTATTCAAATCAAAAAATTCCATTTCAGTTTTCACAAAAAAAATATAAATGGAAATAAATCTATCCATTGTTCTAGTACATGCATTTTAAGTTTACCATTTACAGATGTAAGGTTACAGATGTGTTGGTGAGTTGTCTATGAAACATATCAGCCACACGATCTATTGTGTTCTACAAAGCCCATATTCACTTAACGGACCAAAAGCCCATAACAATTGCAATCCGCTTGATCGATTCAAAACAATTTTAATATTTAAACTGAACCTCAGAGACGAAACCAAATCACCATCACTGCTCCTCAAATCTCAAAATTGCAGTGGAGGCGCAACGGTCACTTTGCACTCTCTCAAAATCACAAAGATCGACACTTTACAATCCAAAGAAGGGGGAAGATGGTGAGGACGAAGCGATCCAAAATCGTGGAGACTACACCCGAGACGGCGAAGAAGAAGACGACGAAGAAGACGACCGCGACGAACACCAAGAGAAGGAAGCTCGCTGAGGAGGTGGAGGAAGACGAGACACCTCTCACAGGCATCTTTTGTCTTAAACAAAGACAAGACATGAAGATTTTCGAGGAGAAAGAGGATTGCTTTATCCTCGATTTCGATCCCAACGATGCGTTTGACTCAGAGAAGCTCTCCTCCTCTGATAACCCAGAAAGTGACGACGATGTGGCGATTGTCCATGAGAAAGGACAGGTTTGAATGATTGTAAAAAAACTCATGGGGGTGTTTCTGATTTTCTGTGAAGTTTAGGGCTTTTTTTCGCATTGATTACTGAATTTAAGGGTTTTTTTTGTGATGGAATCTGGTGCTTTCAGGTGGCTTGTAGGGACTTCCCACATCCAAGGCATCTCTGCTTGAAGTATCCTTTTGGATCAACTAATCACCAACTTCATTGTGATAAGGTGAGACAGATATGTGTTATGTTTGATGTTTGGAAACATGGTTTTTTTTTTCTTCTGTGGCATCTAACCCAGAGCGATCTTCAAGAGTTTGATGATTTTTTTTTTTTTTTAATGTTGTGTGTGTAGTGCTACTGTTATGTGTGTGATGTTGCTGCGCCTTGCCCACATTGGACGCCTGTTTATTACGAATCTCATTGTGAAGCAGTGGAGGAGACTAGGTGGATGCATTTACGGAAGCTGCACCAACAGAAGTGAAAGGACTTCTGATGGAGTTTGGGGTTTCCGATGACAGAATCTTGATGAATATTATTATGAATATTGTATGTAATTCAGCCCCATCTTTAGCTGAATAAAAACTCTGACCAAAAAAAAAAAGAATAAAAACTCATTTTTCCTTCACCCTCGCTTTTCGTTTGTATTTTACTACTACTATGCACAGAAGAAACTCTTTTTTTTTTTGCTCATGAAGAGATTAGAGATTACAAGTTATGCAAGATAGAAGAATAACAGAGTTGTGACACGAAACAAAAATCTCTAAAACGTGACTGCTACAATCTTAAACGAATTAAAACTCAAAAATCAACGAGATGTGTGGAGAAGTCCGGAACAGGTGACGAGGAAGGAAGAGGAAAGGAGAGACAGCCTATGCGAATATCTCTATGCTCATCATCAGAACGCCGAGGAATAACAATACCGGCGGCGATTTTGGCGAGAGCAGTGGTGTACTCGCTAAGTAACTCAGCAAATATCACTAGTGAAAGCATTGTGTAGAAGCGAATTGCACAGCTAAGTTTCTCCTCGTGGAATAACCTAACCTAGAGAGTATGAATGTTCTTGTGGAATAAAAATTTCAATGGATATCTGAAAGGTTGTTGATTTGTTTTTGGAAGTGGAGAATGAAAAGGAAATGAATATTCTGAAGAAGGAATGTAGATTTATAGGTGATTTTGTGCTTTAAAAAAATAAGGATAAAATTTGAATTTTTGCGATACCGTTGGTTCTAAAATTTCCAACAGGTCAATAATGAACTAACTGAAAAGGATGGATGTTGTCCTAATAGGACACCAAACACTGGATATTGTTTTAATACAGTGTGTCTAAACTGAACACGGCCTCCATATAAAGTCTTCATTTTAGAAAATAGAGTCAAAAACATATTGATGTTCAATAACTTTAAAGATCTCGTCGCTAAGAAAATTAGATATCACCAGACAAAAAGTACCCACTATTATCAACCAATTACTACAAGTTTACAATTATTGGCAATCACAAAAGATATTGATGGAAGTGGATTGTTTTTGGTGTGTTTACTAGATAGACATATCATAATTGGTCCAGCGAGTTAATATGGTGGCAGTAATGGCTGAAGCAAGTTGTAGCGAATTGAATTGACCATACGAGAATTAATAAAGTATACCTAAAATGTCGTTGTTGTCCTAGTTTTGAGCTGACCCTCTGAATGGAGATTAGTCGTTAATTTTCATCTAATGGTCAATCAACGCTTAATATCAAAATATTAAGTGATAAAGGTGGCTCAATACATGAACGGCCGACGCTGTGACGCGTCTTAGATAGGCAGCAGGCTCTTAGCCAGCTTCACACAGGCCGCCAAATCGCGTGTGAAAATGTCTCTTCATAATAATACTGTTCATACTTTGTCGGTTTGCCTCTGTTTTGCAATAATGAAGCAAATTAGGCATTAGTCTCACTCCTTTTTGAATAAGTTAGTGATTACTTTAAATTTCAAGTCTTTTTTTCGCATCAGTTCTTACACAAAGCCGGCAAAGAAATAACACATTTTTTTTTGTCACTGGTACAAAAAATAACAGAAATAACACATTTATAAAACCATAAATCGACGTGGTACAAGTTATCACACAGAAACGCAAGATGAAAGTAACCCTTTCTCTACAATTAAATGAAAACAAAGAACTGAAGACAAAGAAGAGAAAGAAAAGTTAACAAACATACTAGAGAACAAACATAGACTTCAAAAAGATGAAGGTGAACGAAACCGGAAACATGATTGATCTGAAAAACGAAGAAGGCCTACATTATTAGAATTGAACTAAAATCTACCAAGCTCATTTCCATAAAGAACTACGAGCAACTGATACACTTACCACTTCTTCGACACAAGAAGCCATGTGCCAGTGAAGACACATACAAGTTTGGCAATCAACTACTCCAAACCCCATGTAATTGAGCAAAAGCTCCAAAACTCTTTACCAAAAATTCCGAAAAACCTGTAGATTGTAAATCAAAGAACAGCACAGCTTCTCCGTTTTTGCAGCTTCACCAAATAAAATAAAAAATAGAACACTAAGGTTGAGCAGCAAGATCGTACCAGAAATCACACACAGCAGAAACCAGACGACACAAAAGAAAATCAACAGCCCCAAAACCACATCAGATAGAATCCAAACAAGGGCTTGAGACACTTCTCCATCTAAACAAGTTGCCAAACTAAAAAAACTCCAGAACGCCACACACCTCTTAAACTTCTTCACTTCAGTAGATTGAGAGACAAGCTCGATAAATCGAAGATGAGATGCTGTGACTGGAGAGAAGAACTAAGAATCCTTTGATGTCATGTTTGAGAGACTGTTAAACCAAACCCAAGTAATAAAGACCCGATTTATCTAAATCGGCTAAGTACTTCCACCGCATATCAGGAAAAAAAAAGATAAGCTTAACAAAAACAACTAACTTCAAAATTCAAATCAAACTCTATATTTTATTTACGTCTTACACAACTAACTATAAAATTTTAAAACTAGTTCTTAAGTCCTAATAAATAAAATTCAATGTCACTAACCTCCTAAACAAAAGTGTTACACTTCTTTTATTTTTTTTGTTAAGCAAATCTTATACTTTTACTTAGATCTTTTTCTCAGTTACGTGTGATGGAGTACCGTTCTAATTGATGTTTCCATTTATTATTATCGTTATTGTCTGTTCCGAACGTTTGATTTGATATGAAAATAACAGGGCAGAGGAAAGAAGAAGGAAAATAACATTTTACATTTTTTCAGACTAGAAAATGTATATAAGCCATAGATTTTTCCAATTTAGTGGATGCCATTAGGTCCTTTGGGTTTGGGATACCAAATTTGGAGAGTTAAAAAAAACCATAAAAGTGTTGTTGATTATTTAGTGGATGGTATTTGCTTCGGGGATCAACTTACCAGCAGCATTTATCTATCAAAAACAGCCACATGGATACAAACTCCTTCAACCCAAATACGATCGTGGATCAAGTTGTTCACCGTATCTCTCACATATACAGTTGCTTACACTTATAACGTTTTATATAAAGCGTCTTAATGAAAGACTGCTTAATGATTTCAATCAATCCAAGAACACCGATGAATTACGCCTATTTTCTATCGATAATATTTTGAAAGACAAAAGATATGGTAAATTATAATGACAATGGATGTAGATCGCTTGTTTTGACAGCTGATATGCGTATTATATCAAGCTTATATCCAAAACCTGCACGGGAACATCACTAATTCACTAGTACAAAATATCAGGTTACAGATTTATGTATGCATGCATCACTCTCCATATATAATTATATACAAACACTTACTTTTGGGTAAATAGATTTGAAAGCAGAACGCATACACACGCAATATAGAAGCATCAAACCGGATGATGTTCAGTGGTAACTAATGAGTGTACATAGAACATTGATTAACAAAAATAAAATATGCCCATTATGGAAGATAAGAATAAAGATAGGTGTGAAGGCCGGTTTAGGTCTAAGCTACATGAGAAAGACAGCTTGCAAATTGTAAATGTTCAAAAGATTTGTCTTTCTTGCATAATTGCGAGTTTTAAAAAACAAAGAGTAAGAAGATAACCACATCCACAACTAAATACAGAGACACGTCTACGAGTAGTTTGATGTGTGAGGTGTTGTCTCTAGAAATCCATATACTTTGCTTTTGGCACTCCCATCTAATCCACCTAACCTTCCTTTTTCCTCTTTAAATTTCTCTTACAGTGTTGACATATTTAATCAATCAAATCAGTAATGAAAGAAATTAGGTAATCTCCTTCTGATTATTATTTCAATTATTTGAGAAAGAGAACACACATGCATGGACTGAGCGCATCATACCCTACCACATATTAACAGTCTAAATAACCACATACAGTATATCAATTTCAATGATGCTGGTAAATCGACTTCAAATGGTCCACTGGAGGAAGACGATAAGCCTAACTTTTATGCCCCACGAGTATTATTAATTTTCTTTCCCAACTCTTGTGGTCCTGTGGATATATTAGATGACCAGCGAGGTCCATGAATTTTGTTTCCCAACTCTTGTATTGGATATTCACTTCAGCGATCACATGACGATGGCATAACATAACGATGGTTATTCACTTCGGCTGACATAACGATGGATATTAGATGGATATTCACTTCAGCTAGCCTAGTGGTCCAAACAGGCCAATTGAGAGATGGCAAAACATAACATTGTAAGACTTTCCCACACAAAACTTTTTGATCGATAGGACGATTGCCAATCATTTTAACCAACGTAGGAAATTAGCTCTAAATTTTTTTAAAGTTTTACTACATATAAATAATTATTTAAAAGCACTGAAAAAATTTCCTGATAAATATAATTAAATGCACTTTTTCATTTCTTCAGACTTTATTTCACCTCTCTAAAACTTATACATGCAAAATTCAGAAAAAAATACTTAATGATGAGTTCTAGTAAATTCTCTAGTCGTGAGTGTTTCAGAAAAACAAAAGTTCTCTAGTCGTGCTTTAGTTATTTCACTAATTTTATCGAACACATACGAGTAGAAATGATAGTTAACAAGTTACTAACTTAATTGATTACTTTGAGACCATAGCTACAAGCATCGAAGTAACCAGTTGGCTAATACTCGTGTTTAGTGTATATTCGTTGGTTTACAAACAAACAAATGCATAGAAGCTAAGCAAACAAATGCATCTTGTCAGAAAAGTGAAGCTAGAACAAAACATAGGCTTTCCATCATATGTTCAATCTAAAAAGCGAAAGTGAGATTCTCATCACACAGCCGAAATATTTAAAAAGAATGAAAAGGTCAAAATCAAGAAACACTGAAAGATCAAGAGTCCATCAAAATCACAATCTCTATTTATAATTAGATACAATTTTACAAAGCTCTGATCAAGAATCCAGATGAAGTTTCATTCGACTAAAAAAAAAGTCAAAAGAAAAAGAGAGACAAAATCAGAGTGAAAATGAAAAGTCCCGGCCGTCACAGTATCCTAGTAGCTCCGGTGAAAGCACAACACTGAGATCCGAAAGCTTGCTTTGTGGCACATATCAGAAGTCAACGAGATGAGAAGAGAAATCTGGAATAGGCGACGGTCTAGGAGGACAACGCAGAGAGAAACCACCAATCCTTATAACGTCTCTGTCTCCTCGCCGTCTAGGAAGAATACCAGCCGTGAGTTTCGCGAGGGCCGCCGCGTACTCGAGCAGTAGCTCAGTGACGATAACAACCGAAATCATGTTCAGAAGTGATAGTGGATATCGTTCTTCTTCTCAAAGGATTAGCCGGAAATCTAGAAGTTTCTCTGCCGTTTAAAGTGTCTTATCTGTTTAGGAAATGGTGTTGGGAGTGAGAGACACAACACCATGTAATATAAATCTCTTTATATAGGCCATAAAAATCTTAAAGCTCCAAGTGGTTCTAGATACTCTTACAAGTTACACGTATATCACTTTCTTGAGTTATTTCATTTTTTGTTTTTTTAATAACTTGCCTCGTGTCGCGCTGTAGAGTCACACAGTGTTGGCAAAAAGACAATACTCTACTTGCCAAATTAAATACTTTAAGCAATAATCGCTCGCATCTGTCGACTGGGATTTAAACACTCCATTCCTTTTTAGTAGTGAAAATATTTTAATTTGAATAATTTGACGTAAATAAGGAGATTCAAATGGTTTTTTTCTTGAAACACAACACATTTCATTCATAATTTAGACAGTTACAAAGATAGAAGCAAACATCAAAGGCTCGATGTGCAATCCTAGATGAAAGCGTTCAATACAAAGCAATAAAGATATAGAGACGCAAGCTTAGAAAAACTTGATAACAATTCCAAAGAGTGATCAAAAGTACCAAGTACGAGGAAACCTCTAGAGAGATTACACCGTCTTTCAAATTATCCAACGGAAATATCCACAGGGGTGAGTATCGTTGTACCAAGAAGATTCAAATGGTTTGTAAATACTTTCTGTTGAAATGGACTTAAATCAGATGTACAAACTACAAAGCTTTTTATATAACGTCTCAATCGTTATTTTCAGGTATATTTATGACGTTTGCTGCGTTTATTTTTAGTAGAGTGAAACTATTTGACGATGGATCCATATATGACCAAAGACGCATGTGAGAGTTTTTAAATAGTTAATTAATTAACTTGTATCACTAAAGTATACTTTAAAATTATCGTTTGTTTAAAGTTGACCAACTTAACATAAATGATTGTATTTTAGGTGAGTGATGTCAAAGAAACACAGAAACGTATTATATCATTGTAATTACGCTAACATATCTCTATTGATCTATTCAATATGGAAAAGGGAAGAAAAAAAGAAGCTTCAGCTGCTACTCATATACTCGATCACTAAAGAATAAGAGAAAGAAAAGAAAAAGAAAAAGGATGGACACTCGTCACGTAATTAGAAATCGACAAGATGCGCAGAGAAGTCTGGAACTGGCGACGATCTAGGAGGACAGTACAAGGAGAAGTTGCCTATCCGTATAAAGTTTCCGTCGCCTTGTCGCCTCGGAAGAATCCCGACGGTGAGTTTAGCTAGAGCTGTCGTGTACTCAATCAGTAGCTCAGCCATGATAACGACGGAGATCATGATTGATGATAATTGAAGAATAGCCGAAGAGGAATGATGTTGAATGTTCTTGAGTTCTTTGCGAGAGCTATTACTGGAATTTGGTTGTGATGACTTGTGGAAAGAAAGAAAGAAGTCTATCTTTTTATATAAAGAAGCCTGAGTTTCTCTACTGTGCTCGTCGTTACTCGCAACTCGTGTTTCCTATTTTAATATTTTCGATTGGTCAATATGGAAAGAAAAAACACACGAAGCGTGTCGTACGCGCACTTCACTTTAGCATTAGCTGTTCCTCGAATCTGGTCCCCGATTATCACGTGTTTTTTTTACTAGTACAGTATATAGCTCAGCAGATACATCACTTTTGTATCGTTGTCAAAGTTCACTCGGCACTCAACATGTATATCATTTTTAAGAAACCTATACTTGCACGTCTTCACATCATTTTTTTGGTATATGAGATGAAATAAACCCGAAATCAGGCGACACTAATACTATTTCTCACATAAAACATCATTTCCAGTGCAAATCAAACCCACCAGAACTAACTCGTCCTGATCAGGTCTTCGCATCATCATAACTCAATTTCCTTGTGAATGTTTGTCAAAGTGTCCAGTTTAGTTGTTATCCCTCAGTTACACTTTCTATCAATATATGTTCTTTTTTTTCTATCCATGTTTCTCACTGAGATATTTATATTAAACACAAAAAATTACAAGGTAACATATAAAAGTAGATATAAATCTACAAATGTCAAAAACATATAAAACTATAGATACGGAAGAAGCGGTAGTAGTGAGGAAAAACTTTTTATCATTTATTGGAAAAGTAAAAAATAAAAAAGATAACATAGTATACATTTGGTAGTGTTAGAAGCTTTTTATTTTTAGTTAAAATTTAATTATAATTTGTTTGAATGTTACTAAGTACAATTTCCCAAAGTAAAACCACATACATGGGAAAAATAAAATAATTTACTAGTAGTATCTGGAAACAGTGGATACATATTCTAGATTCATTTACAACCTTCTCTAGAAAGAGCTTTGCTTATAGAGAAGAAAACTGTAAATAATAATACAACTATATATTTGTCAAAAAAAAAATGCAACTATATATAAATTTTATGGAGAGTTTGAAATGTATATCTATCTTATTAAAAGTGAAGTACAAATGGAAAATAACCCTTACTTTTTCTTATTATTTACTACAGAATGCCATTGACCTTAATTAAAGAAATTATTCTCAATTAATCAACCCATTTCACACAAAACCTTATTATCATATAGCCCATTCGTTTTTTATAACTATTAACGGTTCTTTCTTTTGTTTATATTAACCTACAACTGCACCTAATTGCCTTTATTCTAACTATATATCTAACCATAAAAATAAACTCATACTCATAATTCACATTACCATAAACTTATTATACACATGAAATTGAGTTTAATATTTGAACTGTTCTATTTAATATATTGAAGTTTCGTATTGTAATATTGAGTAACACACAATATATAAACTGTTCTGTTTAATATTTTAAAGTTTATTATATGTCAATAATTTAGTAATTTTAATATATCTTTCTAAACCAGACATTATTTATTAAATTAAATAGTTTGAGGACAAACCAGTTGGATTGTTTAATCTATTGCCAAATTCACTTTAAATTCAAAACCATTCTGTTTGCCTATTTATTTAATTCTTATACTATTAAATATTTAACAGGATTTGTATAGATCTGCTTGGGTTTTGGGTTTTCGAGGTCAAAGATTTCAACCTCATTCAGATATTTCTAAATTTCAGTTCGTATTATATTCGGATCTTTGCGGGTTCAGTTCGGGTTTGGATAACCCATTTAAATTTTTTTTTAAATTCATTATATATTTTGAATTTCTTAAAATCTATAAATAAAATAATATATTGTATATAAATATGAATAACATATGTCAGAATACCTAAACTTAACATATAAATTGGTTTGGTTTAAATTTTGGATCAAAAATAAATAATTATTTTAAACATTTTTGGTATTTTGTGTGCACTTCCACTATATTAGATATTTATATGTGACTATTTTATATATTTTCAAGTATGTAAACCAACCTAAAAATATCATATATATTCTGGAATGTTTATATA
>NW_026618195.1:0-13323 GCF_000801105.2 Raphanus sativus
CATCTGGATATAAAGTGGGATATCTTCTTACTCACAACTCCTGTGAGATTTATTCAACTTCCTGGTTATTCTCCACTGATTAGTGGTTCCCAATCAAGCTTCTTATATATTGGTTCTGTTGAAATGTGGTGAGAAGAGATGAGGAGTATTGTGATCATGAAGAGAAGATGAGAAGAAAAGTAACTTGAGAAAAGTTACCACACAGTAAAAATAAAGTTACTGTGTGGTAACTAAGAGTGGGGTTAATCTAGTGAGTAAAAGAAGATGTGTGACACTGAAGGAAGAAGAGTATTAGCACAGTGACTCCTAGAGAAGAAAGGAGTCGACCGTTGGAGTGATATGGTCGCACAAACC
Source organism: Raphanus sativus (assembly GCF_000801105.2). NCBI lineage: Eukaryota > Viridiplantae > Streptophyta > Magnoliopsida > Brassicales > Brassicaceae > Raphanus > Raphanus sativus. Next base: position 355 of record NW_026618195.1, read on the forward strand.
AGGCTGGAACAGGCTGTAAAGGTGCATGAGCATGTGAGCATTCACAGCCAAGTATTAAGCTTCTTCTTTTTGACTACACATGCTTGTAATAGTGGTTTACTTGTCGAAAACCCTCTCTTACTCTCTACTATATATTTGTAATCACTTCTCTTAATGAAATCAACACTTTGGAGCCTCTTTCTCTCTAAGATCAAACATGATACTATTTGAGCACTATTAGATCTAGAAACTCTTTTCTCCTATTCTCTCTCTGATTCTCTCATTATCTCTCTTAATCTCTTATCATTCTCTTAATACCTACTCTATTCTCTAAAATCATATGGTATCAGAGCCAGGTTGGCTTTGGTATTAAGAGATTTCATCCGAGTCTCTCTTGTGTTCTTGCTACTCTTCAAACTGTTCTTTGTGTTCTTGCGGTTTGTTCTTGATTCTACCTGTTCTACTTGCTTGAGATACTTTGTTCTTGAGTTGTTGAGGCGTGTGGAGTCTACTTACTGTCAAAGATTGAAGCTTTGTGGTGTGGCGAGTCTGAACAAGAGAAGATGGAAGGTGGAAAGCTAGTTACAGTTCCAGTTCAGTTAAAAGGAGGTGGAAATTACTTGTTGTGGTCTCGGCTTGTGAAGACTGCTGTGGGGAGGTTAGGGCTTTGGAACCACATCACTGATGATGGTCCAGAACCAGTGACCAAAGAAACCAAGGAAGGTGAAGATGCAAAGGAGCTTGCGGTTATTGCAGCTAAGAAGTGGATTCAAGAGGACCTCATGGTGTTGGCGATTCTTCAAGCTTCTCTTGAGGTTCCTATCCTAGAGAGTTACAGCTACTGTGAGACTCCTAAGCACTTATGGGAGACTCTCCAAAAGACATTTGGGAACATCTCCAACTTAAGCCGAGTCTTTGAGCTAAAGAGAACCATAAACACTCTTGCTCAAGGAGATGTGGAGCTTACTACACACATGGGAAAGTTCAAGTCAATGTGGACTGAACTTGAGAGCTTGAGGCCGAACACTACTGATGAGGAGACCCTTATGGAAAGGAGGGAACAAGATCAGGTGTTTGGTTTGCTAATGACTCTCAATCCGAGCTACAAGGATGTGATCAAGCATATCTTAAGGTCACAGAAGCTGCCATCCATGGAGGAGGTTATGTCTCAACTTCAGAAGGAGGAAGGATCACTTGGCTTGTTTGGAGGGAAGGGTGAACTCACCATTGCTCATCAAGCTGAGGAGATACAAGCAAACAAAGCCGGGTACAAGAGTGGAGAAAGGTTTGGAGGGAGTTGTGATCACTGCAAGCGACAGGGTCATAAGAAGCATCAGTGCTGGATTCTTCATCCTCACCTGAAGCCTACCAAGTTCAACCGAGACAGAGAAGCAAAGGCCCACCTTTCTGCTGAAGCAAGTGGAGCTGGATCATCCGGAACCACTCCTCATGTTCAAGCGGGTGAAAGTGAAGGAAAGGCCTTGGCATCTCATCACAGTGGAGGCAAGGGCATTGATCATGATGTGATCAAGAAGTCAGACATTGAGGCTCTCATCAGGGCACTCAAAGAGTCTGGTAACCCACTCGGAAACACTCTTGGTTATTCTTATACTGCTTATAATAGTTCTAGTAAGACTGATAGGTTGCTAGACATGATCAAGAGTTCTCATGTTGTTCATCAAACTAGAAGTGTCTCGGATAGCTTGCTAGAATTGATAGGAAATGTGAGAAATGAAATTGACTTGCCTAGGACTCATCTTGCTAGAAACATGTTTAAACCTTTGATCATTGATTCTGGTGCATCTCATCACATGATTAGTGATAATCATCTCATTAAGGATATAGAACCTGCTCATGGTCATGTGTTGATTGCAAATGGGGATAAAGTTCCCATTAGAGGTGTTGGCAAGTTGAGATTGTTTGATAGGGATTCTAAGGCATTTTATATGCCTGAATTCACTTCAAACCTTCTATCTGTCAAGAAGTGCACCACTGATCTTCATTGCAATGTCATCTTTAGTCCTAACGATGTGAAGTTTCAGGATATTGAAAGCAATAAGTTGATTGGACAAGGAGCAACCAAGGGAGATCTCTATTTGCTGGAAGATTTAAGTCCAATTCCGAGTTCTTGTTTTTCTTTTAATTCTGTTTCTTCTTTGAGTAAGGATGCATTGTGGCATGCTAGGCTAGGCCATCCTCATTCTAGAGCTTTAAGCTTAATGTTACCAGGTGTCATGTTTAATAAAGATTGTGAAGCTTGTATCTTGGGTAAACATTGTAAGACTGTCTTTCAAAGATCATCTACTCTTTATGAGAATTGTTTTGATCTTATTCATTCTGATGTGTGGACAGCTCCTTGTTTATCTAGGGATAGTTACAAGTATTTTGTCACTTTTATTGATGAAAAATCCAAATACACCTGGTTAACAATGATTAAAACAAAAGATAGGGTGCTAGATGCTTTTAAAAATTTCCAAGCATATGTTTCTAACCATTATAATGCCAAGATAAAGATTTTCAGGTCAGATAATGGTGGAGAGTATACTGGAAATGCTTTCAAAGATCACCTAGCCAAGCATGGGATTCTACATCAAACTAGTTGCCCATACACTCCTCAACAGAATGGTGTTGCTGAGAGGAAGAATAGACACCTTATGGAAGTTGCAAGATCCATGATGTTTCACACCAGTGTCCCCAAGAGGTATTGGAGTGATGCTGTAATTGTTGCTTGTTATCTGATCAACAGGACACCAACCAAGATACTAGGAGATCAATCCCCATTTGAAGTATTAAACAAGAGTCGGCCAGTGTTGGAACACTTGAGAATCTTTGGCTGTGTGTGCTATGTGCTAGTTCCTAGTGAGACCAGAAACAAGCTTGAAGCCAAGAGCACCAAGGCTATGTTCATTGGGTACTCTACAAGTCAAAAGGGTTACAAGTGTTTTGATACCAAGGCAAGAAGGATGTTGATCTCCCGGGATGTGAAATTCATGGAGGATAAGGGCTACTATGAGGGTGAGAACTGGAAGGATCTTGAGGATTTAACTCAGCAATCTGACAGAGCCAGGAGCTTGAGGATTATTATGGAGGGGCTAGGCATTGGAGTGTCCCAGGATCAGAGTAGTCAAGAACACACTACTCGGGAAGAACAAGATATCTCCCACCTTGAGCATGAGGGGGGAGATGAGCATGAGTCTGAAGCTGGAGGTCATGGAGATCAAGGCTCGGATCCTGCTCAAAGTGGAAGAAGATCAGATGATGAACCAGCTGGTGATAGTGAGAGAGGTCAAGTGGTTGATCAAACTGAACAAGAAGAGACTAATGAAGGTCAAGAAGAAGCTGGCAGTGAACAAAAAGTGACTGAACAGCAAGTGGAAGTGCCTTTGAGAAGGAGCACTAGAGTAAGGAAGGACCTTCTTCTTGGGTAAACACAAGAGTGTACTACAATGCCCAAGCAGTGGAGCATCCTTCTCAAGCTGTATGCTCCTTTGCCGAGTATCCTGAAGAACATTGTGCTTTCATGGTGAGCTTGGATGAGAGCTACGTTCCAAGAAGCTATGAAGAAGCTATGCTAATCCAAGAGTGGAGAGATTCAGTCAATGCAGAGGCTGATGCAATGATAAGAAATGACACTTGGTATGAAAGCAAGTTACCTAAAGGAAAAAGAGCAGTTTCATGCAAGTGGATCTTTACCATAAAGTATCTACCTAATGGTAAGATAGACAGGAGGAAGACTAGACTGGTAGCAAGGGGCTTTACACAAACCTATGGAGAAGACTACATAGATACATTTGCTCCAGTCGCCAAGCTTCATACTATCAGAGTAGTGCTGCCTCTTGCAGTCAACCTTGAGTGGGATCTATGGCAAATGGATGTGAAGAATGCCTTTCTTCAGGGGGAGCTAGAGGATGAAGTCTACATGCTACCACCACCAGGAATGGAAGGGATGGTAAAACCAGGAAATGTTTTAAGACTGAAGAAAGCTATATATGGGTTGAAGCAATCACCAAGGGCTTGGTATCACAAGCTCAGCACCACTCTGAATGGTAAAGGATTCAGGAAGTGTGAGTTGGATCACACACTCTTCACTCTGGTTACACCAGGAGGTATCATTGTTATTCTTGTATATGTTGATGATATTATCATTACTGGTTCTGATAAAACAGGTATACAAGATACCAAAGACTATCTCAAGTCTGTCTTTGACATAAAAGACTTGGGAGAGATGAAATATTTTCTTGGGATTGAGTTGTGCAGGTCCAAGGAGGGCTTATTCATATCTCAAAGAAAATATGCACTTGATCTTTTGAAAGATGCAGGTGCTTATGGAGGAAAGACTGCCAAGATGCCCATGGAGGATGGGTACAAGATTCCAAGAGAGGGGGAGATGGAAGATAGCAAGCCATTTCATGATCCCAAGTTGTATAGGAAGCTGGTGGGGAAGCTTGTTGGGGTCAAAAACGGTTATCTCGAAATCAACGGCTAAGTCTATTTGTCATACGAAAGTATAAGGAAGAAACGGGAAGTGATCTAAGTTTGGATAGGCTGAACGACAAGGAATCCGCCTTGAAACTTCAAAGAGCCCGTTCTCTCAAACCGTGAGGACCCAGAGAACGATCAAGATATCAAATCGAAGCCCTCGTCGAGACGCACGTGCTGGTCCTGGCCGCCGGCGGCTAGCCCCCGTGCTGGTCCTGGCCGCCGGGCGGCTAAGCCCCCGTGCTGGTTCGGCCGCCGGGAAACTTCAAAGAACCCGTTCTCTCAAACCGTGAGGACCCAGAAAACGATCAACATATCAAATCGAAGCCCTCGTCGAGACGCACGTGCTGGTCCGTAGCCGCCGGGCGGCTAGCCCCCGTGCTGGCCGTGGCCGCCGGCGGCTAGCGCCCGTGCTGGCCGTGGCCGCCGGGCGGCTAGCCCCGCGCTGGCCGTGGCCGCCGGCGGCTAGCGCCCGTGCTGGCCGTGGCCGCCGGGCGGCTAGCCCCGTGCTGGCCGTGGCCGCCGGCGGCTAGCGCCCGTGCTGGCCGTGGCCGCCGGGCGGCTAGCCCCGTGCTGGCCGTGGCCGCCGGGCGGCTAGCCCCGTGCTGGCCGTGGCCGCCGGCGGCTAGCGCCCGTGCTGGCCGTGGTTGCCGGGCGGCTAGCCCCGTGCTGGCTCGGGTCTTCGGATAACAATCTTTCGTACACGAATCCCAGTCCCCGGCCATCGGAAGTCTGTATTTCGAGTCTTTCCCAAGTCCTCGCAGGACGAATCATTGAGATTCCGCATACGAAACTCCGGTTCTTACTCCAATCTAGGACCGTCGGGAAACTTCGGAAACTCGTAAGATATCGACAGGAAGGAAGATCTTAAATTCTTCGTACGAAACAGCGATGGTTATCTTAAGACACCACTCGTCTCAACTCTACGAACGAATGAAGAACTTCCGGAGAAATCGTAGAAAACCACGGAAGTCCTGGAAACGGCCCGAAAGGGACCAAACACGATCGGACAGTCCGTTTACGATTATCTGAGATAGATACGACGATTTACGTTTATCTTTGCATAGCAAGATAAATGCTAAATTTCCGGAAGGATAAATGTCAAGTTTCCCGAAGATAAATGTCAAGTTTCCCGATGAAAGCCGACGAAAATGGAAAGAAGCCCGCCTTGCGGCCCAGGAGGAGAATAGACCGTCATAAGAAGGAGTATATAAAGGAGCTTTGGGAGAGGAAGAAAGGCAGAGCAAAAATCCTAGAGGGAAAGCAGATCCGAGATTTTAGACTGAGGGAACTTAGAACTTAGGTGGTTAGACTAGCAAGGCATGACCTAGGACGTCTGGCCGCCTCTTGTTCTGCCTTCATCTTGTCCGCAGACTTCTGTTCCTTCGGAAGAATCTAACAATTCTTTTACTCAGAGTTCCGCACATAGAAACCCTAGTCGTTATTCTCGACACGCCCGTTTCTATGACAAACGCTCGTACTAGACGAACTCCGCCAGGCAGTTCGATCTCTTGTTCAAATCTTTCCAACTGAACTACGTCCGACTTGATCCTCGAAAGAGGTACGTAGGCAGCCTTCCTTAAGGTCCAGTCTCAAATCTTAATCGCAGACTCATGTCTCTCTCGGAAGGATCTAACAATCCTTTTACTTAGAGTTCCGCACATAGAAACCCTAGGCATTATTCTCGACATGCCCGTTTCTATGACTAACGCTCGTACTAGACGAACTCCGCCAGGCAGTTCGATCTCTTGTTCAAACCCTTCCAACTGAACTACGTCCGACTTGATCCTCGAAAGGGGTACGTAGGCAGCCTTCCTTAAGGTCCAGTCCCAAATCTCAATAAAACCTTTCCGCATTTATTTGATCACTTGTCGTTGGTTGTCGCAGAGAATCCGGACCTTCAGGGAAAGTTAGGTTTACTTAGCTTTCCTCCGTTTTACTTAATCAAAATCGACAGTGCGAATTTCGGTTCCCACAGTTTGGCGCTAGAAGGAGGGGAGGTCGGATTCTCTTACTCAAAAACCTACGATTGGTAACAACAGCATGGCCACATCACCTGTCCGCAACATCGTGTCATTCGGGGATAGAGCAACGGCTGGTCAAGCCAAACCTCACACGAACTCCTCGTTATCAGACTAACGATCCAGGACATCGACGTAGCGAGAATATTGGTCGACACCGGATGCTCGACAAATATTATATATAAAAACACCCTCGAGAGGATGGGAATCGACCTAAACGCTATCACGGACGATCCCAATCCGATAATCGGACTCTCAGGAAACATCACAATGACCCTCGGCTCGGTCGATCTCTCGGTCAGAGCCGGGAGCATCACGAAGACGGTGGAAATTTTGGTAGTCGACGGCCCAGCAGCATATAACGCGATCGTCGGGACTCCGTGGTTAAATTCCATGCGAGCGATCCCCTCGACTTTCCATCTGTGCCTCAAATTTCCAACCCTCTCCGGAGTGGAAACAATACAAGGAGATCGTAAAGCGCCGCAAGTCTGCTTGGCCACTGGGTTAAAACAGAAAAACTCCGAGCCCGAAATTAAACCAAAAAAGCAAGCAACTCACGAACCAGCATCGCAGGACCCTCCAGAAATCTTCTGGCAATCGCAAAGAGCTGAGGTCCTAGAAGGGAAACGTGAGCCCACTTGCGAACCGGTAATTTCGGTCTGCCTCGACGAGACTAACCCAGAGTGGTGCGTGGAGATTGGAGCCAATCTCCGCGATCCGTTGAAAGCAGAACTCATCGCGTGTCTCAAGAAGAACCTTAACACGTTCGCTTGGACTGCGGAAGATATGCCGGGAATCGACATCAACATAACGAACACGAACACTCGTAAACCGAAGGAACCGAGCAGCCGACCCCGGCCTTGGCCGTAGACGCCGGGCGGCTAGCGCCCGTGCTGGCCGTGGCCGCCGGCGGCTAGGCCCGTGCTGGCCGTGGCCGCCGGCGGCTAGCCCCGTGCTGGCCGTGGCCGCCGGCGGCTAGCGCCCGTGCTGGCCGTGGCCGCCGGGCGGCTAGCCCCGTGCTGGCCGTGGCCGCCGGCGGCTAGCACCCGTGCTGGCCGTGGCCGCCGGGCGGCTAGCCCCGTGCTGGCCGTAGCCGCCGGCGGCTAGCGTCCGTGCTGGCCGTGGCCGCCGGGCAGCTAGCCCCGTGCTGGCTCGGGTCTTCGGACAACAATCTCTGGTACACAAGTCCCAGGCCCCGGCCGTCAGAAATCTGTACTTCGAGTCTTTCCCAAAGTCCTCGCAGGACGAATCATTGAGATTCCGCGTACGAAACTCCGGTTCTTACTCCAAGCTAAGACCGTCGGAAACACTTCGGAAACTCGTAAGATATCAACGGGAAGGAAGATCTTAAATTCTTTGTACGAAACAGCGATGGTTATCTTAAGACACCACTCATCTCAACTCTACGAACGAATGAAGAACTTCCGAAGAAATCGTAGAAAACAACGGAAGTCCTAGAGACGGCCCGAAAGGGACCAAACGTGATCGGACAGTCCGTTTACGATTATCTAAGATAGACACGACGATTTACATTTATCTTTACGTAACAAGATAAATGCTAAGTTTCCCGAAGATTAATGTCAAGTTTCCCGATAAGTATGGAGGCCGACGAAAATCAGCGTTTCTAATGCTAAAATTCGATAACATTTTACGGAACACCTTTCGTAAAATAAATTCTCGAAAATATTTCACGAGACAGCTTTTGCATGATTAAACTCGACAACATTTTACAAAACAGTTTCCGTAAAATTAACTCGACAACATTTTGTGAAAAAACTCTCGTTAGATAAAAGCTCAACAATATTTTACGAAACATCATTCGTAAAGTATAACAAGATCGTAAGCTTCTTGACCTGACCAGTTCGCTCATAGCTTGACGAAACAAGAAGCCCCACTCGAGTGACATCTTGCCATTCGTTTTCACTTGTCTACCCACCTTAGCCTTCTTCGAGTTTCGCCTACTTCTCCTCCCTTTGCTTCAACGATTCTGCAACGATTCTGCACTGTTCCTTCATGTTTCATCAAAAATCGATTCTCGATTCAGTATCGGACTTTTCGAAGACCTTTGACGATGAAACGGTAGAAGACAAAGAGGAACGGACATGAGGCAATCTCGAGTAATCAATGAGACTAAGGTACGTCCGACTTAGAAAATTTTATCAAAGTTTTAATTTTTTCGTAGGAAAGGAATGGGAACGTCTTGTAAACTGCCGTAAAATTTAGGGAACTTAGAACCTAGGTGGATAGTCTAGCAAGATAAGTCTTAGGCATTTTCTTCCAGTTTCGTTCTATTGTTCCTTGACTGTTTAGGCAGAACGCGCAAACCGATCTAATCTCTCGAAAAACCGAGAAACGATCGCCGCGCATCCTTGGCATACTCTTTCCGCTTCCGTGAGACTAATGGCACGACGGTGAGCTACAAAATTAACGAAATAACCTTCGGTAAAACTTCATGAGTAACCCGAAGCAACTTTCGCCAAAAAACGAAACCTAAAGTGGAAAATCGTTTCGAAAAGCCATCACCCATAACTTGGAAAACTCCTCTATGATTGGCATGTCTATCTCGACGAACTCTATTCGGCCCTCGGCCAACTACGTCTTTCCATAAAGCCCGAACATGCACTCGACATCGCCATTAAGGACAATCGTCAACTAAACACGATCTTAACGGTAACACAAAGGGTCATGGACTGGTCTTTTACCAACGACTTCCTTGGCTAAACGGCTGAAGTCAGCCTCCATGCCGATCCACAATACTTAGCGACCACCGCTCCAACCGTGTAACGGCTAAAAAAGACAATCCACGATTTGTCGTAAAACGTCAAACGGATATTATGCAAGCAGTTTGTCGTATAACCCAAAATCGGAAATCATACGATAACGAAACTTGATCCTAACAACCAAATGGTTAAACGGAAGATCTTAAACTTATCATCAAATCGATTAAGTTCTATACGCCCCATAAAACGCGGCACGAAAAGAAACGCTCGTAGCAAAGCTCCCAGAGCTATACGAGTCATTCTTACAAAAACAAATCTCAGAAGGCCAACACTTCACGAAACATAGTGAAGTTAGACGCTTCCCCCCCCTGGTAAAATTTACGCGACCCTTCGGTCCTAAATCCTCAACACAATTCGCCAACTACTAAACGGCTGCGACAACGGATCCAGTATCCATAAAACGATTATCACATCCAGACACATGTCTCTCATCGCTTACACCTAAAATCGCTCGCTAAAAAGTAGCATACGGACCAAGCGACAAAATCACAATCCGAAGTGACTACTCGGATTCTATCCTTAACACTTGACGAAAGTATAAATCAAATCATAAGCGAAAGCCCATAATCCTCTTATGGCATGAGAAAAATAAAATCACAGCACTGCGAGACGTCGCTTCGTGCTCGGATAAACATTTTTCGATAACAAATTCATACGCCTTCAAAACGGCATCATTTCGTTGTTGCTGATCACAACAAACGAACTCTAACGTCCTAAACAGACAAGCCACCTAAGGGTAGGCTCTTTTACATCCGACAAGGATCCCATAGCGCGCTATACAAAAAATCCAAATTTGGTTCAGCACTTCGTAAAGGAAGTAGCTCGATTCGTGCCCAGACAAATCATATAAGCCGATACCACTTCGCGGATTTTAAACGGTACGAATCAGGTTAAAATCACAAACAGGCAAAACGAAAGCCGATTTGTCATCGCACAGCCTCAGTCTGAGAGTAAACCTAGGTCTTGCCCTAAACCCAGCCTTGCTGGTATCTTAACATCTCATAGGCAAAGCGTCAACGACGCGAGATCCCAAAACTTGTCTCTTCACTCAAGTCTGTACGTTTTCACGAATTTTCGCGTAAATCGTAAACCGCAGGAAAATCTCGCTTTGTACAAACTACGGATACGGTGATCGTCAGGGAGGCAGGAATGAGACGACAACTCACACCCTGCCCCTCTAACTTCGACAAACAGAAGTTCTAAACGCAAAATATTTTATAAATGCATACCGCGAGTTCAATACAACGCCCTAAAAAGGGCAGGGACTCAAAGCCACCAACGGCCAGTCCCGAAATCATACATAATGGCCAACCAACGGCCGAAATGTAATCAAAATAAAAATCTCTAAAGGGATTGATAAACCTAGACGCTCCCCGGAGCATCACCTTCATCCTCAAAACTCACCCAAAGTAGGAACGGTCTCACCGTCGCCTCCATTGGTCGCACCACCACTGCATGTCTCATATGCGCCGGCTTCGCGATCCTTGACTGCGTGGTCCTGGTCCTCCGAACCCTCCGAATGCAGGACAAGGGTGCACACGGATTTCAGACCAGCAAGAATCGAGTCGAAGTTGAGCAACGAACTCACGGTCTTCCCGACGTCACGTTCAAGATCGCCAATCAAAGGTGATGTGGATTTCCGCAATGAAATACTCTTAGCCAAAAATTTCGATTTTCAACTCATAATCTTCCGCCCGCAAGATCGCTCCCGCATCTTGCATGCTGGGGGGCTAACTGTTGGGGTCAAAAACGGTTATCTCGAAATCAACGGCTAAGTCTATTTGTCATACGAAAGTATAAGGAAGAAACGGGAAGTGATCTAAGTTTGGATAGGCCGAACGACAAGGAATCCGCCTTGAAACTTCAAAGAGCCCGTTCTCTCAAACCGTGAGGACCCAGAGAACGATCAAGATATCAAATCGAAGCCCTCGTCGAGACGCACGTGCTGGTCCTGGCCGCCGGCGGCTAGCCCCCGTGCTGGTCCTGGCCGCCGGGCGGCTAAGCCCCCGTGCTGGTTCGGCCGCCGGGAAACTTCAAAGAACCCGTTCTCTCAAACCGTGAGGACCCAGAAAACGATCAACATATCAAATCGAAGCCCTCGTCGAGACGCACGTGCTGGTCCGTAGCCGCCGGGCGGCTAGCCCCCGTGCTGGCCGTGGCCGCCGGCGGCTAGCGCCCGTGCTGGCCGTGGCCGCCGGCGGCTAGCCCCGCGCTGGCCGTGGCCGCCGGCGGCTAGCGCCCGTGCTGGCCGTGGCCGCCGGGCGGCTAGCCCCGTGCTGGCCGTGGCCGCCGGCGGCTAGCGCCCGTGCTGGCCGTGGCCGCCGGGCGGCTAGCCCCGTGCTGGCCGTGGCCGCCGGGCGGCTAGCCCGTGCTGGCCGTGGCCGCCGGCGGCTAGCGCCCGTGCTGGCCGTGGTCGCCGGGCGGCTAGCCCCGTGCTGGCTCGGGTCTTCGGATAACAATCTTTCGTACACGAATCCCAGTCCCGGCCATCGGAAGTCTGTATTCGAGTCTTTCCCAAGTCCTCGCAGGACGAATCATTGAGATTCCGCATACGAAACTCCGTTCTTACTCCAATCTAGGACCGTCGGGAAAACTTCGGAAACTCGTAAGATATCGACAGGAAGGAAGATCTTAAATTCTTCGTACGAAACAGCGATGGTTATCTTAAGACACCACTCGTCTCAACTCTACGAACGAATGAAGAACTTCCGGAGAAATCGTAGAAAACCACGGAAGTCCTGGAAACGGCCCGAAAGGGACCAAACACGATCGGACAGTCCGTTTACGATTATCTGAGATAGATACGACGATTTACGTTTATCTTTGCATAGCAAGATAAATGCTAAATTTCCGGAAGGATAAATGTCAAGTTTCCCGAAGATAAATGTCAAGTTTCCCGATGAAAGCCGACGAAAAATGGAAAGAAGCCCGCCTTGCGGCCCAGGAGGAGAATAGACCGTCATAAGAAGGAGTATATAAAGGAGCTTTGGGAGAGGAAGAAAGGCAGAGCGAAAATCATAAGAGGGAAAGCAGATCCGAGATTTTAGACTGAGGGAACTTAGAACTTAGGTGGTTAGACTAGCAAGGCATGACCTAGGACGTCTGGCCGCCTCTCGTTCTGCCTTCATCTTGTCCGCAGACTTCTGTTCCTTCGGAAGAATCTAACAATTCTTTTACTCAGAGTTCCGCACATAGAAACCCTAGGCGTTATTCTCGACACGCCCGTTTCTATGACAAACGCTCGTACTAGACGAACTCCGCCAGGCAGTTCGATCTCTTGTTCAAATCTTTCCAACTGAACTACGTCCGACTTGATCCTCGAAAGGGGTACGTAGGCAGCCTTCCTTAAGGTCCAGTCTCAAATCTTAATCGCAACCATGTCTCTTCGGAAGGATCTAACAATCCTTGTACTTAGAGTTCCGCACATAGAAACCCTAGGCCATTATTCTCGACATGCCCGTTTCTATGACTAACGCTCGTACTAGACGAACTCCGCCAGGCAGTTCGATCTCTTGTTCAAACCCTCCAACTGAACTACGTCCGACTTGATCCTCGAAAGGGTACGTAGGCAGCCTTCCTTAAGGTCCAGTCTCAAATCTTAATAAAAACCTTTCCGCATTTATTTGATCACTTGTCGTTGGTTGTCGCAGAGAATCCGGACCTTCAGGGAAAGTTAGGTTTACTTAGCTTCCTCCGTTTTTACTTAATTC
>NW_026618196.1:0-13311 GCF_000801105.2 Raphanus sativus
GATCATGACGACGAGATCGAAATCGCTTCCAATTAGGTCTTCGCGCGATCCCTATCTATCCCTTCCGGTAACACGCTCTTTCCCTTTAGAAGAATCGAAACTAGAGTTTCACAATCTCCCCCGATGACTTGGACTTTTTTTTGACTCGTAGTAATCGAAGATTCGAAAAGCTTCTAGTAGTTTCGTTAATTAGCTCTCTCCGAGGCTCTTTGTTTTGCGTGCGTTTGTTTGATGAACCCTAATGTAGAGGGGAGATTGTATCCCTCCAAAGGCCCGGCGAACGATGACACATCACCTGTCGATCCACAGAAGACAGGCCTAAAAGACAGCCCACTAAGAGGACTTCTAGTCGACCTGGCGACCAAAGGGCAACGGCCCATTTAACCGACCTATCGACTAAAGCCCATACGGGACAGCGAATCCTAGGGCGAACTGGCAGAGTCATCTATAAAAGGAAGGAGGAGGTGCTAGAGAGAGGGGATCGACACTTTTACACACTCACAAGACGGCTAGATCTAGGGTTTTCTCTCATCTCTATCCGTTATCTTGTATTGTTTTCCAGCCAGCTCTTCGAGCTCCGTCTTGTCTTCTTCTTTACATTCCCACTGTAACCTGGTCCTGATAACTTCATCTATAAAACGTCTTTGTTAAACCCACAGACGAGTTCTTCGTCTTCTCTTTACTAGTTTCGACCGAACTCGGTTCTAACAGTTGGCGCCCACCGTGGGGCTAGCAAAGTAACGTTAGCAAAGATGAGTCAGAACCCCGAAGGTTCCACTTCCGGCGACGAACACGACGCGCCGAACCCAACCCCTGTCACGGCTATCCCGATAGCCCCTGCTTTTGTCGATACCATCATGGAGCGTTTCGCCCGACAAGACGCCGCTCAAAAGGCAGCTACCGAGCAAATCGCCGCAATCGCCGCGCTGCTCGCTCCTCTCGCCGGCGCTCCAGACGCAGCCACTGATACCATTCGCAGACAACTGTTTGCCAGCGACATAGCTGCTAACCCGACGAACCAAGGCGCTCCTCCCAGCACTCTCAACCCAGACGCCGCGCCTTTCACCCCTACGAACCCAGATCTACAGATGGTTCGCGAAGTTGCAGCGCTCAAACAGTCGCTCCTGGACATCAACTCCAAGATACACTGCGTCACCACCTCTGCCCCGCAGATAGAGCGCGTTCTGGCGAACACCCTCCGAACACCGTTCTCACCCGCGATAACCGGCGTCAGACTACGACACATCGAGAAGCTCCGATTGCCGACGTACGAAGGCTTGACTGACCCAACGACTCACATCACGTCTTTCAACATCGCCGTACGCCGCGCGAATTTCTCCGACGAAGAACGTGATGCCGGCTACTGTCAACTTTTCGTTGAAAGCTTGAAAGGGCCAGCTCTTACTTGGTTCACCGGCCTCGCCGAGAACTCTATCAAAGACTTTCACGACCTGTCGTCCGCCTTCCTCAAGAACTACATCATGTTCACTCAGGAAGACGCGACAGTATCCGATCTATTCAACCTTACCCAAGGAAAAGACCAAAGCTTGCGCAGCTTCATGGAAAAGTTCAAGGCCATAGTTTCGAAGGTCGTCTTGCCGGACAGCGTCGCGGTCGCTGCGCTTAAGAACACGTTGTATGTCCACTCCGTTTTCCGTGATGACCTCTACAGGAACCCTACAACGTCTCTTTCCGACGCCATAGCCCGTTCTCACAACTTTATCCGCATGGAAGAGGATACGAAAGCCCTTATTGGCAAGCTGAACGCATCTAAAGCCGCGGCGTCCGACAAAGCCGTCGTAAAAAACGCGGATAGTCGACATGAACCGCGACAGCACTCGTCAGGCGATAAAGCAACTCAAAAGAGGAATTTCGTCTATGCTGTCGACGAAGAGGGCTCCCCAGCGTCAACAACTGTCGTGCGAGAGAAAGGCTGGAACGTCTACAACCGCGAAACCGACGGAAAACCGCCGGATTCCTCCGCAGCAGTTAGTTCTCGGCCTCCGGGAGCCGAGAAATGGTGCGACTACCACAACGCTAAGTCGCATGACACCAGAGAATGTAAAACGCTCTTCGAACAATTTCTCACTTCTGTCGCGAACGGGAAACTCGAAATCGAACCTCCGAAACCTAGGGCCCGGGGACCTACGAGCTGGAGCAAGAACAAGGATAGAAAAACTAGCAAGTCGCAAGGTAAAGCTCCTCAGCAAGAGAGGCGAGCAACACCTGAAGAAGCAACTCCAGCATCACCGGAAAAGGGGAACTCGTCCAGCGACGAGGAATCACCAAGAAACCGGCGCCGCGTCGAGACTGTTTTCAGAAGGTCCCCCAAGCACACTGGCGATCACGAACCCTCAAGAGCGAGAAGACGTATCAACGTCGTCTTAACGCAACTGGGATCTTCGGTCGACGAGCCTGAACAAGTTTCTCCTCAAGACCTGCGCACTCAGCTAAGCCGCCCATCATCGAGCGACTTACGGAACGTCCTCAAGCGAAAGGAGAAAGCAGCAGCAGTCACGGTCGATCACACCCCTGATCTGCGCGAGAGGATCAACTCCTCCAAGACTCGCCGGTTGAACAACCCAAGTCCCATGAAGCCCCGCCCTGTAGACTTGCGAGAAAAGCTCAATTCTAGGAAACCAGATTTGCGAAGTCAGCTCGATCGTCCTCTGTACTCCGATCTCCGACAAAAGCTCGAAGCTTCGAGAACTCCGAACTCCAACCAAGACAAAGACAACGTCATCAACGTCATCATGGGTGGATCCCCGCCCTGCGGTGACTCCGTCAGGTCCATCAAAGACTACCGTCGTCAGGCAACATCCTCGCGTAAATGGCCGACAAAACCCGAGAACGATCATCAAATCACCTTCTCGCCCGACGACGCCCTCGGCATCCACATGCCGCATAACGACCCTCTCCTCGTCGAACTCGGAATCGGTGATTGCCAAGTCACCAAAATTCTCGTCGACACCGGCAGCTCGGTCGATTTGATCTTCCGAGCCACACTCGACAAGATGGGCGTCGACACTGGAAGTATGAAGCCATCGTCCCGCTCCCTCACAGGTTTCAACGGCTCATCCGAAGCCCTGATCGGCACCATTCGCCTTCCAGTGTACGTATGTGGCACGACCCGGACCGTTAAGTTCTCGGTCGTCGATTCTAAAGCCCCTACAACGCGATCCTCGGCACCCCTTGGCTGCATTCAATGCGAGCAATCCCATCAACTTACCACCAATGCGTGAAGTTTCCGGGAGAAGACGGAAAGATCCGAACACTACGAGGCGATCAGCAGGCTGCTAGAGATCTATTAATCGCGACTATAAAGTTACAGCGACAGACGTCGCATGTCAACACCGTTGCACACCCTCTGCAGAAGGTGTTTCCCCAGCAAGAAGAGGTGCTAGAGATACCGATCGATGATACCGATCCTAGCAAGGTGATCCGCATCGGCGCATCCCTACCGGACGATATGCAGCAGCAACTCGCCGAGTTTCTCCGCCAGAACGTCTCTACCTTCGCCTGGACTACTTCCGATATGAAAGGGATCGACCCAGCAATCACCTCCCATGAGCTCAACGTTGATCCGACCTTTAAGCCTATCCGCCAGAAGCGCCGAAAGCTAGGACCTGAACGATCAAAGGCAGTTAACGACGAGGTGGACCGCTTACTCGCCGCCGACTCCATCATGGAAGTCAAATACCCCGACTGGCTTGCTAATCCCGTCGTCGTCAAAAAGAAGAACGGAAAGTGGCGAGTCTGCGTCGATTTTACTGATCTGAACAAGGCTTGTCCAAAAGACAGTTTTCCTCTCCCACACATCGACCGTTTGGTCGAGTCGACTGCTGGTAACGCCCTATTGACGTTCATGGACGCATTTTCCGGGTACAACCAGATAATGATGCATCCTGATGACCGCGAGAAGACGGCGTTCATAACAGACAGAGGTACATACTGCTACAAGGTAATGCCCTTCGGGCTTAAAAACGCGGGAGCCACCTACCAACGCCTTGTCAACCGCATGTTCGCCGACAAACTGGGCTCCACTATGGAAGTCTACATCGACGACATGCTAGTCAAGTCGCTCCGAGCCGAGGATCATCTCTCGCACCTCAAAGACTGCTTCACAACGCTCAACGAGTACGGTATGAAACTGAACCCGGCTAAATGCACGTTCGGCGTTATGTCCGGCGAGTTTCTCGGATACATCGTCACCCAGAGAGGAATTGAGGCTAATCCTAAACAGATATCGGCGATCCTCGATCTCCCAAGCCCCAAGAACAGCCGAGAAGTGCAACGTCTCACCGGCCGCATAGCAGCGCTCAACAGGTTCATCTCGCGATCTACCGACAAGTGCCTTCCTTTCTTCGAACTGTTGCGGGGAAACAAACGATTCATTTGGGACGACAAGTGTGAGGAAGCCTTTGGCCAGCTGAAGCAATATTTGACTACCCCTCCTGTCCTCTCGAAACCGGAAGCGGGTGACATTCTCACCCTCTATATCGCCGTCACGCCTATCGCCGTCAGCAGCGTCCTCATACGCGAAGATCGGGGGGAACAGAAACCGATCTTCTACACGAGCAAGCGCATGACAGAAGCCGAAACCCGCTATCCCACACTCGAGAAAATGGCGCTTGCGGTGGTACATTCAGCGAGAAAACTCCGCCCGTATTTTCAGTCTCACACGGTTGAAGTTCTCTCCAATCAACCCCTCCGAACAGTCATGCAGAACGCCAACCACTCTCGGCGACTAACAAAGTGGGCAATGGAGCTCAGCGAGCACGACATCATATACAAGAACCGGACAGCAGCCAAGTCCCAGGTCCTCGCTGACTTCCTGATCGAACTCACACCCGAACTCGAGCAGGATCTTGCCGTGTCGTCTCGCAATTGGATCCTGCATGTCGACGGCTCCTCGACCAATAAAGGGTCTGGCGCCGGCGTTCAGCTCCAATCCCCAACCGGCGAACTGATAAGACAGTCTTTTAGCTTCGGCTTTCCCGCTTCCAACAACGAGGCTGAGTACGAGTCCCTACTTGCAGGGTTACGCCTCGCCAAAGCCGTCAGAGCCAAACGCCTCAGTGCTTACTGCGACTCCCAGCTCGTCGCCAGTCAGTACAACGGCGAGTACGATGCTCATAATGCAAGAATGGACGCCTACCTCAAGCTTGTTCAGGACCTCACGAAAGACTTCGAATTTTTCGAACTCACCAAAGTCCCCAGAGGAGAGAACGTCTGCGCTGATGCTCTGGCAGCCCTTGGGAGCAAGCTCCACGATCAGATCAAGCGGACAATTCCCATTCATCGGATCGAAAACCCCAGCATCACGGCACAAGGTGCGAGTACCTCCTCTGTCTCTGCAGTAGCTGTTGCGGCCGAAATGGACATCGATTCCTCATCAGACGAAATCCCCGACTGGCGTACCGATCTGATCAACTATTTAGCACACGGCACCCTCCCAGATGATAAGTGGCTAGCGCGAAGACTGAAAGCACGCAGTGCCCATTACGTCGTCATCGACGGCGAACTACACCGTTGGAACGCCAACAAGGTCCTCCTGAAATGCATATCAGGCGATGAAACGCGGCTAGTCATGGCTGAAAATCACGAAGGCGCGGCAGGCAATCACTCTGGAGGACGAGCCCTAGCACTTAAAGTCCGAAGTCAAGGCTTCTACTGGCCTACTCTAAACACAGACTGCGAATCCTACGCCAAACGCTGTGATAAATGCCAAAGACACGCACCCACGATCCACTGCCCCACCGAGCAATTGCGCACTCTTACGGCACCATATCCGTTTATGCGTTGGGCAATGGACATCATCGGACCCATGCCGAATTCACGAGGAAAGCGTTTCGTCCTTGTCCTGACTGATTACTTCACCAAATGGATCGAAGCGGAAGCCTTCGCTAACATCACCGACAAGGAAGTTCAGAAGTTTGTCTGGCGCAATATCCTTTGTCGTCACGGTCTTCCTTACGAGATTGTGACAGACAACGGGTCACAGTTCATCTCGCATCAGTTTCGTGATTTCTGCGACAAATGGAGAATCCGTTTGAACACCGCAACGCCGCGGTACCCGCAGAGTAACGGCCAGGCAGAGTCGTCCAACCGTACGATCATCGACGGCTTAAAAAAACGTCTAGACTTGAAAAAAGGCTGCTGGGCCGACGAGCTAGACGGTGTCCTTTGGTCTCACCGCACCACGCCTCGTTCCGCGACTAAGTGCACCCCATTCTCCATGGCCTACGGCGTTGAAGCGATGGCTCCCGCCGAAGTTAATGTAACCAGCCTCCGAAGATCACGAATGCCTCAGCACGCTGAGCTCAATCAAAGTATGCTCCTCGACGCACTTGACGCGATCGAAGAACACCGCGATCAAGCCCTACTCCGAATCCAGAATTACCAACATCAGATTGAGCGCTACTATAACAAAAAGGTCAAGTCGCGCCCTCTTGAACAAGGTGATCTCGTCCTTCGAAAAGTCTTTGAGAATACTAAGGAGTGGAAGGCCGGCAAGCTTGGAACTAATTGGGAGGGGCCATACAGAATCACACAAGTAATCAAACCTGGGGTTTACCGTCTCGAGACATCAACCGGTGAAGCTGTCCCTCGCGCATGGAATTCCATGCATCTTAAGCGTTATTCCGCCTAGCTCCGTTGCGATCCAGCAGGCGACGAACACGCTTCGTTTACCAAACAATCGTGCAAGTGCGCTTCACGAGCCACTCCTGCCCTATTGTAAAAAAAAAAAAAAAAAAAAAAAAAAAAAAAAAAAAAAAAAGAGAGCCGAGTAAGTGCACCCTCCGCGTCACTCTTACTCGACTCCAACGAACTACGAATGGCTTGATTCTCTTTGGAGATACGTAGGCAGCCTTAACCGGTGCAGCTATAACCAATACACATCGAGTAAGTGCACCCTCTGCGTCACTCTTACTCGACCCCAAACGAACTACGGATGGCTTGATCCTTTTTACAGGTACGTAGGCAGCCTTAACCGGTGCAGCTATAACAAAACCAAAAAAAAAAAAAATAAATAATAAATATACTTGTGTCTCACGACGCGGAAAAAGGGTCCGCAGATGCGCGCCTCGATGCCACTCACCGCGACTCGAAACAAAAAGCCCGGTGGCGCTAGAAGGAGGGGAGAAATGTCGCGATCTGGTAAACTAAGCCGGCGACTAAAATTGATTTTGGAGCAGCTAAAAGCCAGCGACCAGAACCACCTTCTGGTACATGGGTGACTTAGCCGCTGAATGTTCTTCAACGAGCGACAAAGAGATTCGCCCTACTGCCACTTCCCGCGAACCTGCAATCACAAAATACGCGGGTCACAATAGCCAACAACAACACGCCGCGAGTAACCCGTTCATTCCAGAAGTTCTGAAGACCACTGAGGCAAAATAGGCTATAATGCGAGATTTGATGAAGACGCTAAGTCAGAAACGGGAGAGCGACAAGAAGTTGAGACAACGCCAGCGTGGGGGGGGAGAACATCGCGACTCGGCAAGCAAAACCAGCGAGCCGAACCAACGATTAGAGTCGTCCAAGCAAAGCCAACGATCAGAGTTGTCCGCAAACATGTCGCGACCCCACGAGCCGAACCAACGAGCAAACCTGCTTTTGGGAGCCGTGAAGTCGGCGACTTGGCGAGCAAAATCAGCAGATAAAATAGCAAAGCAAAAGAGCCCAAGGCACCAATAAAAAAAAAGAGAATATTGTTATCCGGTTCAGTCCGAGTTCGATAAAAAGAAAAGGCATTCATAACTGGATATCCGTTAAAGTGACAAGCAAAGAACTGGAACAACACAACAACAAAGGCCCTGCAAGACTTCAAAAAGGAAAAGAGTCCCAAGGCAGATAAAAAAACTACTAAGTATTAATTCTACAACAACATGGCGATCTAGTTCGCCGGATCCTCCCGATCCTCGACAGCTGAAGGCAGTGTCGTCACCACCGGGCTTCCCGGAAGACCCGTGTTTCCTCCATCCTTCCCGCTATCTTCGGCCTCGTCATCGATCTTCTTCTCAACCGGCTCCTGATCCACAACCTTGGAGCCCTCATTCAGTTTCTTCGCCATGGTGTCAAAGGAGTCATCGGGCGACTGCATCCTCGACAAATTTCCCGGATCGAGAAAGTTGTCGTTTGTTCCGTACTTGTCGACTCCCGCGAGGATCTCTTCATTCACGAATGGAGAAGGTAAGACAAGTGGGGAGAGTCTAAGGTCCTCCTCGGGGATATCTCCAACCATGAGCTTATCTTTCTCCACCTCGTACAACTCCTCTTGCGTCTTGAACATACCGAGTAGCTCCTCAGCAACATCATAGCCTTCCTCTATCGCTAGCTCAAGGCATTTTCGTGTTCCAGACGCCTGCCCAAACAGGTTATGTGCCATTTCGAAATTATCGCGACGAACGGAGTAATCCCGAATGTTATCGAAGCGACGATTAGCCTTCAAAGTCATCGCCGTCTCGACCCTAGCTCTTTCGAGAGTTACCTCATACACTCGAGAATCCCTAAGCCTCTTCCTTTCCGAGATAAGCTTATTAACTACAGCATCCCGCTCTTTCACCAGACCTTCCTTCTCTATCTCCAACGAAGCCTTCTCGCGAGTAAGAATTTTGACAGCAGATCGGGAATTCAGCAACTTCGTCTTCAAATCGTCGAATTTCACACGAAGGACCCGTTTATCCTCAGCGGCTTTGGCTGCCGCGACCTCATGCATCCTGCGGACGCGAGCAACCTCTGCTTCCGCAACGCGAGCCGAATTTTCGGCGACACCCAACTGCGCCTGAGTTCGCCTCAGCTCAGTCTCATACCTCTCCACCATGCGGTTCATAATCCCATCGCTCTGTAATGTGGAAACAAGAGGAAAAACAACTTAAGTAACGAAGGAAACCGAAGTAACAAACCGAAATAGACTTTGATAAAAGAGTTACCAGTTTTCTAGCATGAGCAGCCTCTATGTACTCATCTTTGAAAAGGAGATTTTCCACCGGTGGAAGAGCAACAGGGCCTCCCCTCACTTGCCGAGTCAATTCAGCGCATTTTACCGGGTTGGAGATCAAGAGAGTGTTCTCGTTGTATGAGAAGCTCACTAAATCGGGAAAGTTCATCTGGAGTCCCTTGGTAGTAGCGGAGTCTCCAACAGCGCCTTCGCTCAGAGCAGGAGCACTTCGCGAAACGACGGCTTTCTTTCCAGGAACCTTCTTTTGCTTTAAGATAGAAGAGTCAGATGCGGGGGTAAACCCCTGATTCTCTCTCTCGTCGCGAACAAAGTTGTCTGCAGGGTCGTCGGGAGTAACTTCTTCAACTGGAAGATCCTCTCCGCGAGAGGAGCTCTGTTCAACCTCAGTCCGCTGCTTCTTCAGTTTCTTTGGTCGCTCTTCCAAGGGGTCCTTCGCAGAAGATTCAACAAGATCTTCGCGACTTGCGTTCGAGTCTTCGGTCTCCTTTTTGGAAGAAGCTTCGCGGGATCTCTTCTTCCCCTTCTTTTTCTTTGACTTCTGCTGCATTGCATCTTCGGGCGCCTCGAGAGGCTCATCTTCAGGGAGAGTGGATTCCTGCTGATCCTTAAGGGGACTACTTTTCCCCTCTTCTTTCGTTTCGGTCCCAGTAACTGCGGAGTTATCTTCGTTTCCGCCCGGAATCACGACCGGAGGAGGATCACCGCGCACCGCTCCCGCCGATTCACTCTCAGCTGCGGAAACAGATTTCTTCTTACTGAGCGATTTTAACTGCCCCTTCAGGATAGCGCTTAAGTCAGGAGTCTGCCTCATCTTTTTCGCCTTATTGACTAGCTTTTGCTGCTTCCTCGTAAACAACGACAAACGCTTTTTCCCGGGAATAATCACGCAAGGCAACCTGGACCGCCAAACCTCTGTAACCATAAGAGTAATAATAAGGCAAATCATCAGGACAGGAAAGTTGTGATTAATCAATGAGGAAGGAGGAAGACCGAGTACCTCTCGCTACGCGATCCTGACAGCGACGTATCCAATCGGCACTAAGATCAGGCCACCGACGATGACTAAGCGTTGCAATGGCTTGAGCGTGTTCAAAGAAGTTCTCCGGATATGCGATCGTATTCGGATGGCGAACTGCAAAAAACATAAAAGAAAGTCAACGGGTTAATACTTCAGAAATCAAGAAACTCGAGGATAACTACGATCTACCGATTTCACGATCCCAAAGGACCGGGAAGTCATCTCTCGGCGGCTCATCAAACGCGTGCTCGTCCGACTTAATGTAGAAGTAGTATCGTTGCCAGTCTTTCGTCTTGTTCGGGTAACCGGTAAGAACGTTGTAAGATGGTCGCATCTTTATCGAATGCAAACCGTGAGGCATCGGTCTCAGGAAGGTCAGCTCCTCGAAAGTCCTCACGCTCATCGGGATGTCCGCCGCAGTAGCCATAACCATTAAGGCGACAGCAATCCTAAACGATCCGTTCAAGAACTGGGTAATCGCCACGCCCCGACGACGAACGTATTCCGTGATCAAGCGAGGAATAGGAAACCACAGTTTCGTATCCACGCCGAAATAAGACTCGTAGACGCATTGGAACCCTACAGGTGGCGACCAAGGCCTTTGCCTAACAGACGGAACAAGATAGGTAACTCCGACAGCACCGCAACTCTTCAATAGATGTTTCACGCTGCTATGAGTAGAGTAACTCGGAAACACGTTTCTCCAGCGATAACCCTCGATCCCAGGATCGCGTAAAGTGTCTCGAGGAATACCCGGGAGCACTTCGAAACGGTCGCCAGAATGATAGCGCGTAGGCCTGTATTCCGGAGGCTCCACACTCTCTCTTCTGAGTCGCTTCATCGGAACCCTATAAGATCGTGCCTGCGCTTCAAGCTCCTCGTTCCCATCGCCTTCGCGAGAAGAACCCGCGTCTTTCTCAGCTTCATCTCCCCTCTGCGAATCAACAACCGGCGGATCCCTTTCCGAAGCCGCGTTCGTCGGCGCCCTAACCTCAACCGGAGCAGCAGAACCCGCAACCGCCTTTCCCTTTTCTTCTCGTGACAATCGCCTCCCCGATGGCATAGCGATTCGCAGACGACAAGCCTTACCAACAGGACTTAGAGAGAGAAACAATCGAAAATCTAGAGAGAAGGGAGAGCAAAGAAGGATACCTGAGACTGCAGAGAAGAATGACGAAAGTGAAGCAAAGCCACCTATTTATAGCAAAGGAAGGAGCACGGTTCCCAAAGTGCCATCATTAGGTCTAACAAGGCCTAAATGGGCTTTAATTAGGCCCGCAATCCCCCTTTTCTCGACTCGCAAAGGTTTGATTAACAAATCGAACCGGAGATTAAGAACCGATCAGACCGGAATTAGGACAAGGATTGGGGAACTGGTCAAACCGGAACCAAACCGGTATAAACCAGCCGTTTCGACAAAGGAAGAGAGAGAAAGCGGCGAGTAAATTCGCGTCTAAAGCAGACAGAAGCCTCCAAGCACCACGCGGGTTAACGCGTATCATCAGCGAGTAAAACCGCGCTTCGAAACAGCAGGGAGACAACGCGACTGAAGGAGGAAAAGGAAGCGAGTAAAATTTGATTCGGAATCACAGAGGCATAACACGATGTGTGGAACCAAGCTCGCGAGTCGCGCCAGACAACATAGCCTGCTACCGATTCACTACGGCTTTGCCTTTGCGCAAGCTCCGAATCCGGCTGCTGAAGTGTCTCGCTGCTCTTCGCGACCAAACAGACATACCTGCGAGTAAAATCATCTCTGAAGGTCTCTCATAAACCCCGCGACAGATGGATCTTTCGTCTACTTACTTATGATCGCTAGCGTTGGATAAACGCGAGTGCTGTCCCTCACGGCAAAACGACGTACCAGCGAGTAAACTCGCACTCGGGGACCCGCAGGAGCATCACGACGAATCAAACCAAAACCGCGACCAACCAAGCAAGCCAGCGAGTAAATTCACTTTCGGAGGCCTTACTGGGACGCCGCGACAAACCAAGCCCCAAAACACGCGAGTAAAACCGCCTTTTGAAGGCCTCGTGGGGGACATCGCGACAAAACCCCCGAGTAAGTCTGCCTATAGTCAGCTCTGAAGTCAGCGACCAAATGCCCGCATACGGGGCAGTACCGAGACACCGGACAGGCAAATGATCATCGATTCACCAAAACCTCTCTTACAAACAGTCCGTCAGAGTAATGCTATCGTTAACTACAGACGAACTGGGGGGGACTTACTGTAGAGGGGAGATTGTATCCCTCCAAAGGCCCGGCGAACGATGACACATCACCTGTCGATCCACAGAAGACAGGCCTAAAAGACAGCCCACTAAGAGGACTTCTAGTCGACCTGGCGACCAAAGGGCAACGGCCCATTTAACCGACCTATCGACTAAAGCCCATACGGGACAGCGAATCCTAGGGCGAACTGGCAGAGTCATCTATAAAAGGAAGGAGGAGGTGCTAGAGAGAGGGGATCGACACTTTTACACACTCACAAGACGGCTAGATCTAGGGTTTTCTCTCATCTCTATCCGTTATCTTGTATTGTTTTCCAGCCAGCTCTTCGAGCTCCGTCTTGTCTTCTTCTTTACATTCCCACTGTAACCTGGTCCTGATAACTTCATCTATAAAACGTCTTTGTTAAACCCACAGACGAGTTCTTCGTCTTCTCTTTACTAGTTTCGACCGAACTCGGTTCTAACAATTACGATGATATAGCGCCAGATGGCTTTGGGGTAAAGATGTAGTTGACTATTATATTTGGAGACAAGACAAGCTGTCCGAAACAACATGATTCAGCCAGCTTAGGCCCGGCCAA
Organism: Raphanus sativus; assembly: GCF_000801105.2. Taxonomy (NCBI): domain Eukaryota; kingdom Viridiplantae; phylum Streptophyta; class Magnoliopsida; order Brassicales; family Brassicaceae; genus Raphanus; species Raphanus sativus. Next base: position 12,797 of record NW_026618196.1, read on the forward strand.
AAGGGACAATCCAAACCAAACGGAAAATGTTTTAAAATATTATATAAAAAATATTTACCCAGAAATAATATAAAATAATAACAAAAAAGAATTATATTAATATTTAAATTATTATTAACCATATCTAGTTAAATAATATAAAAATCAAAATTTATTCAAAGGTTTAAATTAATACATTCAGTGAATATTTAAAACATAAATCGATATTTTAAATATGTAATTTTATATCTGCGTTAATACAATAATGAAAACTATTTAAATAAATTTTTAAATTTAAGTATATTTTTATCAGTGTATAATTGTTTGAAATGTAGGTGTATGATTTTTATAGCATCTCTAATTCATTGCTATTTTTATTTCTGTAAAAACGATACGTTTCCGCTTCCTATCTTTTAGAAATTTTCACTTCTACGCTTTTACTTCCGCGTATCCGCTTCCGTTTTCATTTCTACGCTTCTACTTCCGCGTTATCCGCCTTCTGTTTTATGTAACATAGGTTATAGGACACGCATACT
>NW_026618197.1:0-13308 GCF_000801105.2 Raphanus sativus
AGTCATAAGTTTACGACCAATGTACTCTAATATATTAGAATTTGCCTCGAATAGTGCATTACGACCAGCGCTTAACGACCAATTGATTTTCGAAGTTAATTGGTCGTAATACGCCCATTACGACCAATTAACTTCCAAAAGTGTAGTCGTTAGAGACTTGTATTCTTGTAGTGATAATTTATTGAAAGATAATGTCTGAGTTGTATAGAGAGTCAAGGGCATCAGGAACAAGAGAGAAAGAGAATCCGAGAGAGAGAGTGAGGAGAGAAGGAGATGTCGAAACATAAGAAAGAGAGTAAAGATGAATTATATTTCCTTAACAATGATTTCAGAACAGTTACAACCTATTTAAAAGGCAAACCGGATCAAAGTAGACAAGGAAGATACAATAAACTAATAGAAGAGAGATCATAAAAATAAACAATAAAAGAAATGTCTGGCTGATCAGGCTCACCCAGCAGTGTAGAAAGCGACATGTCACATTGGTCCACTCTGCTCTGATCTACCTTAACCAACCCATGATTCTTCTAACGTCTATCTTCCCTTTGTGTCGACATCCTCCACACTTCTAGCTAATTTAAATTTTCTCTCTGATAAGTCCTTCTCTTGTCTGCAAGCCACACTAGGTTTAGGATTCTCAACTTGTACGGCCAGTACTTACTTGATCATCCCAATGCTTGTCTTGCCTTGTTCTCTTCATCAGTGCCTTCTATAGCTTCATGTTCAGGTGTATGCAAGTTGACACTTCCTCCCTTTATTTGCGTCATGTTACACTACAAGAAAACACGATTTTAACGACGACCAAATCCTCGCTAAATCGTCGTAAATACGTCTTTACGACGATTTAGCGAGGAAACGCATATTGTCGTAAAGTTGGGTCGTAACGGATATTTAATCGCCATTTCGTCGTAAAAGTACGAGGGACCCATTTCGTCGTAAAAGAAAGGTTAAATATTCGTCGTAAAGGAGTCGTAGCTTTCCACGTAAAGTAGACGCTAACTTTCCACGTAAAAGACACGTAAGGTTTCCTCGTAAAACACACGTAAAATATCCTCGTAAGATAGACGTAGATTTACTCGTAAAATAAACGTAGATTTACACGTAAAGCAGACGTAATATTTCGTCGTAAAGAAAACGTAAAACCCAACACGTAGTTTCATCGTAATATTTCGTCGTTAAGGACACGTCAACTTTACACGTTAAATCCTCGTGAGTTAACGAGGAATTTTCTTCGATTTGTATAACTGAATTTATTTTTAAATTTAAATTTTTAATAATATAGATTTAAATAATTATTTCAAAAATATTAGAAATATAAATAATTATTAATGCGAAAATATTAAAAATTTGGAATAAATAAAAACCGAAAATATTATATATAAATAAAAAAGTTTAGAATTTTTATATTACACAACCAAAAAAAAAACTAAGTCGGGCGGGGCCGGTGGATCGTTTCCCGGTAGAGGTCTTCACTCCTCCTCTGTAGTTCCTCCTCTTGCTGCTGAGTACGAGAAGGCTCGGGAACCAGGTTCCGTCGTCGCATATCCACCAACAACTCCTCCCATTGGGGATTTCCAGAAGATATAACTTCCAGAAACCCCTCCACTCCACCCATACGAGCTTGGAACGATTGGCGCGTGGACTCCAACTCCGACTGCGTCGACGCCAATTGAGTCCGCGTCGAGTCTAACTCCGTTCGCAGCTCAGTGACTTCGTCAGCTCGTCTCTGACCATAAGACGATGTCGCTCTTGGGACATCATTGACGAACCGATTCCCAACGTACGTCCCTTTTTCTTAGGGACGACCTACAAAGAAAAAATAAAGTTTAATGTTAATAATTAAAAAAGGTAGATTAAAAGTTAAAATAAATTTTTTTACCTCCTCGTAAATCTGATCCACTTCTTGAGTGGATAATACAACCGGTATTCCATCGGGAGATTGCTGGGTCAGCTGGGGTTTGGCGGTCTTCAATCCGAGCAACGACATCGTTGTATATTTGCTCGGACCTCGGATCCACAAATACCCCCGCCTTGGTCTTGTGGGTCCTCTCGTAAAGCTCTTTATTAGACGGGAGTTGTCCCGTCTCTTTGGCCTGAAAATATTTGAAATTTAAATAGTTAGAATCAATATACATATTAATTAATTATTAAAATATTTAATATGAAAAAAATTAGAAATTAATTACCATTTCCAAGCGGACACGGGCATGGGGTTTTTGACCCGTACAGTGAAGCATCGGGCCGTTGCCGTGCTCGTCTTTGGTGTTACGAGAGGCGGAGCAGGAGTTGGAGATCGCAATGGATGATGGCAGCTCCCAGTAGCGGATGAGGCCATCGTAGACTTCCTTGGTCATCTCAGCGGGTTGCCCGTCCTTGTAATCCTTGTAGATCCAGTCCTCCTTCCAGTTGCCTACGGTGTCCAACAACCGCTTCTTCACCTTTGCGATGAGCTCCCGTTTCACGTCCTCGTGAACCCCGATGGACCAATGGTATCTTTGCTGCATTTTTAAACCCAAAAAGATTAATAATTAGTTAAAAAATATTAATGAAATAAAAGTTAATAATAAAAACTAAACATAAAATAATTAATTTAAAAAACTTACAGCAAACATCTTGAACCACATGTTTCTAACGTGCTGTGGCGTCTTTTTCCAGTTTGGGTGAGGCTCGGAGAAGTATCCTTTGATCATATCGGATACGCTCGTAGCGACAGAATTGTCGACCCCAAACCTGAAAAAAACAAAGTTAAAGTATTAAAAAAATTATTAATAATTTTAAAAATATTTTAAAAAAACATTACGTACCACAGAGTCCCCTCTGGTCGGTCGGGGTCTAAAACCGGTAAACCGGCTCGGCCTGGTTGAGCGAGAAGATCCTCAACCGTGTACCGAGCAAAAGGAGCGGTCGGCGGCACCCGCAACTCCGGATGAATGTATCCGGGTGCAACCGGGTCTGGAACCGCCTGAGGTGCAGCAGGTGGGGGTGGTGCACCAAATGGAGGAACCGGTGGGTGGCTTTGACTGAGACTCCGGGACAATCTCCGGGATGGAGGAACCTGGAGCTGAAGATGATGATCCAGCAGCAGGATCACCACAGAACATCTGACTGTAGTGGGGGGGTTTTCTTCTGCTTGTTCTTTCTAACCATCTGAAAATAAATTCAGATTGTTAGAAAAAACAAGTAGAAGAAATCAAACTAATCAAGAAAATCTATTAATCTATCTAAATTCTCTATACTAACCACCTAATCAACTATAAACCTATCTAAATTCCCTAAACTAAACCACCTAATACTAGAGAGAGATTAGAGAGAACCTTGAGAGGTGTAGGAGAGGAAATTGGGACGAAATGAAGTGGCTGGTTCTCGCGTGTATATATAAGATTACATAAAGACGTAAATTCGTCGTAATCTTACGACGAAACAGCAAGGCCCGTGTCATTGTTTACGACGAATTTGCAAGGCCCGTGTTTTCACATTTACGACGAATTTGCAAGGCCCGTGTTTATTGTTCACGTGGATATTACGACGAAACCGTGGATTTAGCATTTGATTTTTACATTCCCTAAACCCTAAACCCCAAATTCCTAATTTTAATTATTTTTTTAATCATGAAATTTTAATTATATAGGTTTAATTTATTTTTTAAGTGAATCGAAACCGTATATATATAGATTGAGGTTTGGGGCTTAGGGTATAGGGATTACATAAAATGGACGTTAAACCCTCGTATACTAGCGTGGACGTTACGACGAAATAGAAAATACCCTTGCTAATTCCACGTAAGCAAGTTTCGTCGTAAAGACCTCGCAAGCTTACGTGTAATTAGCAAGGTATATATAATATATCGTCGTAAATTCCACGTTCATTACGAGTTTTTAACGAGGTAGTTTTGTAAATCCCTAAACCCCTAACCCTTTACCCTAAATCCCAAACCCCAAAATCTTAACTAGTAACATCTATATGTGTTTAGTTAATTTAATCAAGAAATTTTAAATATGCATGTTTATTAAGTCTTCTTAAGTGAATTGAGTTTAGCAATGTAAACCTTATATATGATACACTTATAAGTTAAGGAAGTTTTGGTTAATTTTGGGTTTGATGTTTTGAATTCTTAATTTTTTTAATCATACAATGTTAATTATACAGGTTTATTGTGTCTGCTAAGTGAAAACATATATAGATTGAGGTTTGGGGTTTAGAGTTTAGAGTTATAGGGATTTACACAGGACACTCGTTAAATCAACGTAAATTAACGAGTTCTTTACGACGAAACAGCTAAAATACCTGTTATTTCCACGTAAGCTGATTTCGTCATAAAGACCTCGCAAGCTTACGTGGAATTTGCAAGGCCCGTATTTATTATTAACGTGGTCTTTACGACGAAATCAGCTTACGTGGATTTTGCAAGGCCCGTGTTTTGTGTTTACGAGGAATTAACGTCGATAATGTTTAAATCCCTATAAGTGTAAACTACAAACACCAAACCTCAAACATCCTTTAACTTATAACTCAATCTCAAACACCAAAACCCATACCCTAAACCCCAAATGCATTAATTAAGTCTGAAAATAAATAATATTTTAAAAAAATTACATCACCATTCAGATACATCATCATTCTCTTCAACACTAGAAACATCATCACTTTCATTAAACTCGTCTTCAACAGCATCGTCAGTGGTATCGTCGGGAAGATCTTCATACTCATGATTATGTGGATCAATGAGTAGGATGTCATCCATTTGTTGTTCAGGTTCTTCGACTTCATTGATGTGTTCTTCTTGCAAAGATGGTTCTTCTCCACTGATTATTCATCCACGGGGTGTAACTTTGATAATGGCTAACCAACTTATTCCAGATTCTTGCAACCTCGGGTATGGTAGGAAGCTAACTTGGTCTGCTTGCGAAGCTAATATGAAATGCTCGAATTTGTTGTACCTCCGTCCACCATTGACAGCAACTACACCGAATTTGTTAAATCGAACACCTCTGTTGACCACGGGGTCGAACCAGTCACATTTGAATATGACGCATTTCAGCTTCAATAACCCAGGGAATTCCACTTCAATAATCTCCTGCAAGATCCCGTAGAAATCGGTTTCGCTTTTCACACAAATTCCATAATTGCTGGTCGCCCGGTGTTTACCATACTCGTACGTATGAAAAGTAAAGCCTCGTGAGAAATACATTGGTGATGTGGTGACCTTTGCAAGTGGACCCTGAACTAATTCGTGAAACCATGTGGGGTAATCTGGATCGTCATATTCAACCTGCAAAATTAAATTAAAGAGAACATTGAAACAAACGTTTTAAGCTTTCGTTACACCCCATGGGCGAAACAAATATCGGATTGGAGTAAATACCTGACTCTTCAACCATTTAATAAAGTGTCGATCTTTCCTTTTATCTACCTCACTTGTGGATATACCTGGGATTGCTTCTTGGACTTGACTAACAAATAGGCTGTAAAATGCACATATTTTATTAGTTATATCATCATTTGAAAAATATATTTTAATTACAATTATTTTAAAAATTTCCATATATGTTACCTTTCAAAATAACGCATAAATGGATCCTCACAATTAAGTAGAATGTAAGTGTGTGCACTATGGGCGTCTTCATCACTCGACCACCAAACCTCTTTCGTTTTTCCACCCATTCGCCCAATCTGGCTAAAGATATCCGGAACACCAGCAACTGCATATGTTGGGGCAACACCACCATCATCATATCTTCTTGGAGCTCTTTGTCGGGTCCGTACATTAGGTGCAAAGTAGTACGATGTGAAGTGAGATGTTTCTTCCGTCAAACTTCCAGCAATTATAGAACCTTCAACCTTTGCGAGGTTTTTTGCCTTTCCCTTCAAATATTTCATGGCCCGCTCATACTGATACATCCATCCATAATGTACTGGTCCTCGAAGCAATGCCTCATACGGGAGGTGGACAGCTAAATGCTCCATTACGTCAAAAAATGAGGGAGGAAATATTATCTCCAAGTTGCACAATAAGATCGGAATGTTCTCGTGAAGTTGTTCTACGACATCCTCTTTAAGAGTGCGAGTGCTCAAATCCCTGAAAAATGCTCCAATGGCTTTGTATATTCCAAAAACAATTAAGCAAATTATTAGTGCATATTTTTGAAAAATAAATTAAGAAATTCATTAGTGTGAGTATTAATAATATATTACCTGCAAGTGCTTCATGTACTTTTGTTGGAAGTAGCTCCGCAAATGCAAAGGGAAGTAGTCTTTGCATAAAGACATGACAATCATGACTCTTCATCCCGGAGAACTTTTGGCCCTTTTCAACACATCTAGAGAGGTTTGAAACATACCCATCAGGAAACTTCACTGCTGATGCAACCCAGTTGAACAAGACTGACTTTTGTTCTGAATATAATCTGAATACCGGTACATGAACTTGTCCATTGCTTTTTATATGTAACTCGGGTCTTGAGCAAATATCAGGCAAATCCAACCTCAATTTTTGATTGTCTTTTGTCTTCCCAGGAACATTCAATATTGTATTCATGATGTTCTCAAAAAAATTCTTCTCAATATGCATCACATCTAGGTTGTGGCGCAAAAGAAGATCCTTCCAATACGGCAACTCCCAAAATATACTCTTCTTGTGCCAGTTGTGCTGAACTCCATAATAATCAGGCATATTACCGGGAACATGCCAATTACCACCACAACGAACTGTTTCTTGAGCTCCGTAGTAATCGATTTGCTGTTCAATTTGTTCTCCAGTTAAATACGGAGGAGGAGTGTCTCTCACAACCCTTTTCTGCCTAAACAATTTCTTGTTTCTTCGATAAGGATGGTTAATGGGAAGAAATCGACGGTGACAATCGAACCAACTTGTCTTCCTACCGTTCTTCAGCTGAAATGCATCTGTCCTTACATTACAATATGGACAAGATAATCTCTCATGTGTAGTCCACCCAAACAACATCCCATAAGCAGGAAAGTCACTTATGGTCCACAAAAGCATCGTAAAGTTCGTCTTCGTTGAGCAGTCGTACGTCCTCACCCCTGTTGACCAAAAATCTTTCAACTCTTTTATCAGTGGCTGTAGAAAGACATCCAGAGACCTTTTTGGATGGTTCGGACCAGGTATTAATATCGTCAAGAACAGAAACTCCCGTTGCATGCACATATCTGGGGGCAGGTTGTATGGCATCATAAAGACTGGCCACAATGAATATTGTCTCCCTGACATACCGAAAGGACTAAATTCGTTCGTGCATAATCCCATATACACATTTCGGCTATTGCTAACGAATTGTGGATATATTTTGTTAAAATGTTTCCAAGCTCTTGCATCTGATGGATGAGTCATCTCACCATCCGTCTGAGTATGCTCGGCATGCCATCTCATTTTTCCAGCAGTCTCCTCAGATTGGTACAATCTTTTCAATATGTCGGTAATTGGTAGGTACCACATCCTTTGGTACGGTACCCTATTACGTCCTCGTCCTTGCGGTTTGAATCGTGGCTTCTTGCAGAATCGACACTCTTCTAACTTCTCATAATCTCCCTAGTAGAGCATGCAGTTGTCGATGCAAACGTCTATCATCTCAGAAGGCAACCCTAGACTATAAACTAGTTTCTGAATCTCATAATAAGAATCAGCAGAGACATTGTCTTCCGGCAAATACTCTTTAAACAAGTCTGTCCATGCATTCATGCAACTTTCAGGTAGATTATGATCAGTTTTAATACTCATCATTCTAGCAGCCAACGACAATTTAGAGAGACCTTCTCTACAACCACTGTAAAGTGGCTGATTCGCAGCATCTAACATTTCATAAAACTTTTTTGCATCTATGTTAGGTTCTTCAACTTCATCATCATCATGAGAAACAAATGCATCAGCAACCATATCATGAACCCTATCATAATTATCTACCATCTGCTCCTCCTGATGGTATCTATGTTGATTATGAAAATGATCAACCGGTTCATTCTGAAAATTGCTATTACTACTACTAGCTTCATTCTCATAATTATAACCTTCTCCATGTTGAAACCAGATATAGTAATTTGGCATGAAACCTCTATTTATTAAATGCTTCCGAACATTTTCACGAGTTGCCAGTTTTGAATTGTTGCATTTCCGACAAGGACAAAACATCTTACCGCTTTCCTGGGCGAGCGGTGTAGAATCTGCTTGATGCATAAATGTCTCTAGTCCTTCCAGATACTCTCTCGTCACTCTCCCGTTAGCATCTCTATGCGTGTACATCCACCTCCGCAACTCATAATAATTTCCAACACCGGACATTTTTTTTCTTTCACGTTTTTAGATTTTTTTTCCTTTTGCATGTGGTGTGTTTCAAATGAAACACAAATGACATATTTATAGGAAAATTCGAAATTGGTAGGTGAGATTTTACTACGAATTAACGACGAAATATGGGTGGTAGACTAGATAAAAAACGTGTCTCACCTAAAATTAGGTTGAACTCACAAAAAGCTCGTAAACATATTCCTCGTTAATTACACGTTAAGTTTTACGTGTTCATTACGACAAAATGCAGTTTCCTCGTAAAAACGACGTTACTTTACGTTTGGTTTACGACGAAAACGTTTCGTCGTTATTTAACGACGAAATTACGTGTTTATTGTCTTTTCACGTAAGTTCCTCGTAAAGCCGACGTAATTTTACGAGGAAATTATTTCGTCGCTAATTTTCGTTGCTAAGGCCGTGTTTTCTTGTAGTGTTAACACTCCAAGGTAGCGAACCAAAAAGGAACCTTGCAAGAGACCATGAGTATTGGCGGTGATCCTATTTCTCACTGAATCACCACCATCTAAGAAAAAATCAGTCTTGTTTTTGTTTACGGAAAGACCAGTAGGCGCTTAAAATTCATCGAGGATGGATAGAATTCCCTAGCTAGATAGAATCATCTTTACCATCGAAGAACAACAAAACGTCATCCGCAAAACTTATGAGTTATCAGAGGCGTATTTTTCAGTGGATGAAGACCAAACTTAGGTCCATTGCTCCTCTATCTAGGGACTTATACATGATATCTATACCAATACAAAGAGAAGCGAGGAGATTGGACCACCTTGTCTCAGTACCCTTCTTCCTTGGGAAGTAATCAAGGAGTTCACTATTTAAATCAATGCTAAACGAGAAGGTTGTGACACACAATCCTTTATCCAATTTATGAACACTGCAGGAAGGTCAAATGCGGTCAAGAGGCTAATAAGAAAGTCCCAATTTAGTTTAGACTATCATAAGCCTTCATTTGATCTATTTGAATACAACCCCGAGTTAACGGTCCCTTCTTATGAAACTCATATAACAATTCAAAGACAAGCATGATGTTCTCACAGAGGAACCCGTCTTTGAGGAAATCCATTTGGTTGAGCTGGACCACATCAGGAACAAACAGTTTCAGACAATGTTTCAACATTCTCGCAATCGCTTTTGTATACGGTTGAGCAGCATGACACCCATCTGAATTTTGATAACTCATCATTTCATGTTATCTTAGGTATATGAGCAATAGTGGTAGTGTTGAATTTCCTGAGCATTCATCTAGAAACGAAGAATTCCTTACAGCCTTAATTGCATCTGAGCCTACAATATCCCATGCATCTGAGCCGACAATATCCCATGCATAAGGACCAGGAGCCTTGCATTTTGGCATCTTGAAGAAAGAAACCTTGATTTCTTCATTTGTGGGAATTCGAGTTAATTGAGAAGCCAAATTAGAGGAACACTTGAAAGAATGAATTTCCCTGATATACTCAACAGACATATGAGTGATGTCGTGATTTATAGACGCCAAAATATTCTTGAAGAAAGTGATTGTCATTCCCTTTATCTGCTCCTGATTATAAATTCTATTGCCCTACAAATAACATTCTAAGATTGATTGGGCAGAACTTCTCGATGAAAGAATCTTGAGTTCGAATCACCACACTATAATCATTGAAATTTGGACTTTAGTTTGAAAAAATGTTCCTGAGCTCAGGCAAAGAAATGCCATATTTATGTGCTTGAAACTCCTCACAGAGTCAGGACGCATAAGAAATGCATATTGAGTATGTTCCAATTCAGACAAGACGTCCTTAGTTGTTTGTTTCCGTGATTGAAATCTGGACTTGAGTTCGAAAAAATGTTCCTGAACTCAGGCAAAGAAAGGCCATGTTTTTGTGCTTGAAACTCCTCACAAAGTAAGTTCGAGTCAGGACACGTAAGAAGTGCAAATTGAATATGTTCCAATTCAGACAAGACATCTTTAGTTTTTTGTTGGATTTTTCTGTATTTTTCTTTCTTGACTTGTTTACAACAATTCTTTGCCATCTTCAGTTTCTGACCCAACAAAAACAAAGTAGAACCAATTCTCATAGTTTTTGTTTATTTTTTTCCATGAGAGAACTCTGAGAAGAGAGAGACCAAACAGAGAGAATGGTCAGAGTTTCCCGAAGGATCAAACAAAGCCACACACTTTGGAAACTGAGAGTTCTAAGATGGATTCACTAAAGCCTCCTGTCTAGCTTTCTTATAAAAGGGTCTTCCGGTCTGAGATTGGTCCATATATAGAACATTACTCTGGTATTCAGATCAGTCAGCTCATTTTCCTCCAAACAAGCTTTTGAGTCATCAATACCACTCACAAAAGAATCATATGCATGATAGAGTAGTGCTCATTGGTAGACAAAAATTGATTAACGTCACCCATCAATGAAAATGGGCTAGATGAAAGAAGATAGGTTGAGCTGACAACCAAGATATCTCTCTACAGTTCCCGTCTCTGAATCTCCGGGTTAAACGCATAAACAAAGGCCACGTTGATTAAGGAGCAAGAAGTTGGATCAAAGACCATGCACACTATGAACTGAGGTAATTTCTTATAGATTACCGCATACAAAGCTAAATCTCATACGACCCATATTCGCTCCATCATCGAGTAAGAGTAACTATTATCCCATCTCCAACCTGGAAAGGTAGAGGTAAAAAATATTGGATGCAGTTTTAATATTTACATGCGTCTCTGAAATACCATCAATCAAGGGTCTATTACTAGTGACCCAAGATTTAACAAAACATTGACGAGTCACTATTAAATCCCCTGACATTCCATAAAATATCTTCATATATACAGATGGAAAGGAGAAGAGCTCATACCCGACGAGCACCTCTATTCAAGAGAGATCCTCAGATAGAAGTAAACATTCTTGAGACTGCTTGAGGAGATATTAAGCAAGATAGACAGGGCTCTCTACAAAGCTGTTTCTTGCCATCTTCACCGCTGCTGGAGAAGGTAAGAATTCACTTTCCTCTATATCTTGAGTCACTTTCAAACAATGCTCTGAGGCATTCTGAATATGATCCAACAACTTCTGAATACTGTCAACTTTAGATTAAAGGGAAGCTAATAGAGGAAGTTCTGGATCAATAAAGAATTATTTGAATTGTCCTTTTTTGGTTTATCACCTTTCACTTAAAGAGAGTCATTTTAGGCGTAGCAGGAGCTTCCCTAACAGAAGGAAGATATTTCAATACCTTTTGTGCAGATGGATTGGAACTGGAAAATTATCCTTGATCAGGACCTGAGAATGCGGAACAGAAGCACAATTCTCACTAGAAAATATATTTATATCAGATATCTTCACCTAAGCAACTGACTGGGGTACATGAGACTTAGCTCTCTCCTTCATATTATGATTAACTGTTTTCCTTATTATTGGCTCTAGAAAATAATTGAGAAGATTCCCGAGCTTGCCACAGCTGCAGCACTTCGGAGGATGAAGGATAAGGCACATTGATTATGACAGTGTACCCTTAAGAGTCACGAATTATCATTGCTTTTGAAGGTGACTTCTCGAAATCTCAACCTTGACCTTTTGTATCACTATAGTGAAAGGGATGCCGCCTTAATTTTCCGTATGCAAAGGATCGTCAATACCGCTTGCTATGATACTAATTCTATCCAGTGAATATAACAGAGGATGAACATTTTTTAGATTCACCCACGTCAGAGCTGAGACGAAATTCTGTAGCTCCAGCGAAGCATCCATAATCCACATAGAAGCTGTAACAACACAATTGGATACTTGCCAATATCCCACTTATACAGGCCATTCACGAGAAGATATTGTTGGAACATAGATCATACAAGCTCATTCACTAGAAGATATTTTCTTGAATAGCTACGAGTCCTCATCTTTATGCTCTAGATGGCTTTGTGTCTCCACAATGCTCCAAAACATACCTAGACCTGAAAAGTCTCTAAAATAAATTTGAAACATAATATAAAAACTCTAGATAAAACTTATAACATAGCTAAAAACCAGTAAAATCCATAGTATATCAAATGTATTGGTGTATAAACCCAAATTATAGTTGCATGCTTATATGTCGAAAGTGGATAGTTAGCGATACATCCCTTCTAGTCCTTTTTATATGTAACTACAGTTCTTTGCATATTCTGAAATATCGAAAAACGATTCCCAAAGAATAAAAAGTTATTGGCAAAAAAATGTCAGTGTCCTGCTTTAGATGGAAAGATACTCTTCCTAAGTTAAATATCTCCACCAGTTTGGGTGAAATTTAGTTCGGCTTCAAAAATCTTGTTAAATTTCATAAACATAACTAATATTTTTTTAATCTAAATAATATGTATTTTTAATGTTATTTGAATCCAAATATATCAGTTCAGTTTAGGTTTAATTCTTTTTTAGTTCTCTGTGTCCAAAATGTTTTCATTCGGCAGTGTTTATAATTACCTGGTTCAGTTTGGTATTTCTGCCGAGGCTTTGATACGGGCCCACATTGACCTTGTCTAAATATAAAAGGACGCGTCTTTTCAATTTTCCCGCCATAGGACAGTACAAGACTTCCAATTGCTAGCATACGTGCCGTTTCAGTCTCTATAAAACGCCGTGCAGCTCACTTGTCTTTATGTTGAACGCTGTGCCGTCTCTCCCATAATGCGGCCATTGTATAAAACGCCTCCGTTTTCATATTTTTAGGGCCCCGAGATATTTCTATACTTTCCCGCCTTGCCAGAAATGTTAAGATGTTTTCGTTTTGGTATTCCCTCCCTCCTCTCGTTCTAAATCGTTTCCTAAGCTAAGCTGATACACGAATCGACAGAAACCCTAAAACCGCAGATGTCGACGTGGCAGCTATTACCCGATTCAAGCGGCGACGGTTTCCGGTGGGAAGCCGCTGGCCGGATTCTTCCGCCTGGCAAATCCGAGAATTCTCCGCCATCAACAGCTCCTCCTCTACCTTCCATGGCCGATCTCTTGCTCCGAGGTGATTCTCTTTTTCTC
>NW_026618198.1:0-13302 GCF_000801105.2 Raphanus sativus
GGAAATCTAGAATTTGTAACTTGAGGCGAATCGCCGCCATGGCTGCTCACGCCCGACGACCGAATCTCAAACGCTTCCATGGAAAAATCTCACGCGGCAGGTAGAGAAACGGCCGATCTCAACCATCGTCTTCATCGTCGGTACTGTTTCTCTTCTCCTCCGTTGATGATGTTTACTCGATTGTCGAAATTTTCTTCTTCTCTTCTTCTTCTAATTGATTTTGTGTATTTCGCAGCTATGCAAAAGGAAGCTCAGCCTCTTATCGAAAGGCTCCGCCTTGTCAAAGACGTTAACTCCCCGTGAGTTTCTTTCTTTCATCTCAAATGTGATTTTTGCTTTCTTGTCCTTTTTGAAAAAATGAACACTTTATTTTTTTTTGTTTAATTTAGGTTTCCAAAAGAGGTGGCTTGGGTTCTGTTTAAAGGAATATATAAAGAGCTGAACATTAATATAGTGTGCCCAGGAAAAGATTCAGCTCTTGGTATTATGTCTGTTATGTAGATATCTAATTGTGATTGTTACTACATTTGAATGTTATTGGGGTTGATTATGTTTAGGAGTTGATAGTGTATGCACGGTTCCTGCATCTCTCGTGACGTATGCATCTATCCAAGCGTTACAGCCGGACCTAATCATTAATGCTGGAACCGCTGGTGGGTTTAAGGTACATAATGTTTTTCTCTGTCTTATGTTTGCCTCATATGTGTCAGGAAGAAATAAACATTTGTCGTTATGGCCCTTTTGCAGGCCAAAGGAGCAAGTATTTGCGATGTTTAATTGTCTCTAGCTCTGCTTTCCATGACAGAAGGATACCTGTTCCTGTGAGTGCTCTTTTGTATGAGTGTCCAAGTAAAGCTGCTGTTTTTAGTGAACAGATTCCATGTTGTCTCACTTCAGGTCCTTGATCTATATGGTGTTGGTATGCGGAAAGCCTTCCCTACTCCCAACCTTATTAAGGAGCTGAACCTAAAGGTTGTGCTCTGTGTTCACCATTGTGAATTTGTGATCATCATGCAAGTTTTTTTTTTTTAATTATTTCTTGATATGTTCTGTGCCTTTGGTCTTGATGTTCACAGGTGGGAGATTATCCACTGGTGATTCTATGGATATGTCTCCACATGACAAAGAATCCATCACAGCAAATGATGCTACAGTTAAAGACATGGAGGTACCTTTCTTTGTTCTCCAATCTATGTGTTTCTCTTAATCAATAGCTACTGCTTATTCTGGGTATTTCGGCCAAATTTAGGGAGCAGCAGTGGCCTATGTGGCTGATATTTTTTAAGGTTCCTACGATTTTAATAAAAGGAGTAACTGATATTGTGGACGGAAATAGACCAACCTCAGAGGAGTTTTTGGAGAATTTAGCTGCAGTCACTGCCAAGCTTGATGAGTCCATTACCAAAGTGATTGACTTCATCAGTGGAAAGTGTCTTTCAGACCTCTGAAGAGGTTCACGTTTTTTAATAAAGATTCAAGCAAAAGGGAGATGGGTATAGGCAAGTTAGGCGATAGGTTGGAGCAGAATGTTCATTTTTTTAACTCCACTTTTCCTCATGAGCTCTCGTTTTATTGGCTCTCTTTCATATGATGATGGATCATCTTATATGTAGAACTCAACAAGTTTTGATACCCAACAATATAATAAGATTTGCTTTCATTCTTTTTTTGTTCATGCTTGAAATAGCAAGAAACTTTAGTTAGTTTCTCTGGCCTTTTTTTGAAGTCTAATTACACACTCTTGTGTTGGCTACTAACAACTATCCGTTTAAGTTAAGGCAAAGATTATGGAACAAGAGAAAAATCTCAAAGAAGTCGAGTTCCGTTTTAGAAAGAGCCAATGCGATAAACATGAAGCTCCTGATTCTCACACCTAATCTTCACCAAATATCAACTAAACAGAAACACCACACAAGGTGCAGGTCATAAACTTCAAAAGCTGCAGCGTATATATACGCCTTCACTTTGACCCTTTTGAACAGACCCAAGATTTGGATCTCAAGTCTTAACAATTAAAAGAGAGAGAGCAATGGGAAGCATCGATGCAACAGAGTTGGGTTTAGAGAAGAAACCAAATCCGGGGAAGGCTACAATTCTTGCAATTGGAAAAGCCTTTCCTCAGCAGCTAGTAATGCAAGAATACTTGGTTGATGGCTACTTTAAAACTACTAATTGTGATGACCCTGAACTCAAACAGAAGCTTACTCGTCTCTGTAATGTCTTCCCTTTAACCTTTTTCTGTTAAATTTGTATAAGCCTTTATGAGAACCTGAGTTTTTTTTACAGGCAAGACAACGACTGTGAGGACAAGGTATGTTGTCATGTCAGAGGAGATACTAACAAAGTATCCAGAACTAGCCATTGAAGGAGGATCCACCGTGAAGCAGCGTCTAAACATATGCAACGACGCTGTAACCGAAATGGCAGTGGAGGCTTCTAGAGTCTGCATCAAGAACTGGGGCCGTTCTATTTCCGACATAACTCACCTTGTTTATGTCTCTTCAAGCGAAGCTCGTCTCCCTGGTGGCGACCTCTACTTAGCCAAAGGCCTTGGTCTCAGCCCCGAGACACACCGTGTCCTGCTCTACTTCGTGGGATGCTCTGGTGGCGTTGCCGGTCTCCGTGTAGCGAAAGACATAGCCGAGAACAATCCGGGGAGTAGAGTCTTGCTCGCCACCTCTGAGACGACCATCATTGGGTTCAAACCTCCGAGTGCTGATAGACCGTATGATCTTGTTGGTGTCGCATTGTTTGGTGATGGAGCCGGAGCTATGATCATTGGATCCGATCCAGACCCGATTCATGAGAAGCCTCTCTTTGAGCTCCACACAGCAATTCAGAACTTCCTTCCTGGTAAACCTACAATATACGTAGTTTGCATTCCACTGAAACTTATAACTCACACTACTTTTCCATGGCACAGACACGGAGAAGACGATAGATGGGAAGCTAACGGAACAAGGGATAAACTTCACGCTGTCTAGAGAGCTTCCACAGATAATAGAAGACAACGTGGAGGGTTTCTGCAAGAGACTAATAGGAAAAGCAGGACTGGCTAATAAAGACTATAACCAAATGTTCTGGGCAGTTCATCCAGGTGGACCCGCCATCTTGAACCGAATGGAAAAGCGGCTTAACCTGTCTCCTGAGAAGCTGAGTCCAAGCAGGAGAGCTCTCATGGACTATGGCAACGCAAGTAGCAACTCGATCGTTTATGTGTTGGAGTATATGTTGGAGGAGAGCAGGAAAGCCAGGAACATGAATGAAGGTGGAAACGAGTGGGGTCTGATTCTTGCTTTTGGACCTGGTGTTACATTTGAAGGCATCGTTGCTCGAAACCTTGACGTTTGAGCGAAAAAGTAACGGGGGTTTTGGTATTACCTTGAAGCTCAAGAAATGGGGTTTGGTGATAACTAAGGGCTCAAGAAAAAATCGTCTTCTGTTATACAGTCATTACACCAGAGAGAAAAATCATAAAATAATAAGACTTGGAAGCTAAACCAGATGAAATCTTTTTATGATGCTTAAATCTCTCATAGTCTAAAAATATTTCACAAAGCAAAACAACGTAAAATGTGGAATTTGAAAAACAAAGAAAGATTCGATTATCAGAATTAGCTCATCTTTTCCCTACGTTACCTTTGACCAAAGATGATCAAACTTTTCAACAAGTCCAGGAGTTGGATCTTCTCATAACAGGTTTCATTTGTTTATCTTCCTCGAGAGCAACCATACCGACATGTGACGGATCTTCAAGCATCATCTTGGCCACTAAGTATCCAGCGATTGACCAAGTCTGGCATTTACGCGCTTGTTTCCCCACGTATCTCCCTACCGTTCCATCATAGTATTCAGGCCAGTTGTCTTTATGAAGCCTAGCTTCCGCCACTTCAATCGCTCGTCTTGCTATTTGAGGTCGACCCGTTTTGATACAAGCAGCCGTCAGTAGCCAAAGCAACACTGTACCAACGAAGGTCATGTCAGCTTTTGTAACCAGAAGGAATGTGAAGAAGGAGAGTTAGTAAATTTTTACCTGGCCAGGACCCTCCATTGTGGTAGCTCCATCGAGTGTTTTTGGGGTCACAGCCAGTCACTATCTTCCATTCATGGCTTTCTATTGCAGGGTAGCAAACTTTGAGCGGCATTTCTCCGACCAGTTCTTCCCAGCGAGCTTCAATGAGATCCATAATTGCGGTCGACTGCTCAGGAGTAGCCAAGGAAGACAGTATCGCTATACAATTGCCAAGAGCAAACCAACGGAAATCCATTCTTGCTGGGCTAACATTGCCGATGAAGAACCCTCCCTGAGGCGGCATGAAGTCGAAAACCCATTCTGGAAGAGAGTCCGGGATCACGTTGAACTTGTTGACAGCAGTGTGAGAGTACTCCTCTGTCTTGTATCGGTAAATGTCATTAAGCTGCTTCAAGTCAAGCCAAAAGTAGCTCCTCATGTGGTAGCTCAATGCATGAAGTCGCTTCACTATCTGTTCCACCATCTCTTTACCTTCTCCTTCATGTTTGAGTAGGAGGAGAGCACACCTTAAGGCCATGAAGAAAAGGGCTTGAATCTCTATCGGGTAACCATAAACTCCCTAACACACACACACACACAAAACAGATAGCTCAAAACAGTCTTCGTCTAGAAAGAATCACTATAAAGAAAAACTACTAAGAATAAGATGGACTTTTCTCACCATCCTACGATCAATCATACAGCAACCATCAGCGCACAAGAGAGTGGGAAAGGTATCAAACCCCTCAGAGAGACACAGGCTTAATATCAACCGTATACCCTTCTGGCATTCAGGCATGTCAGCAAGAGAAGAGTCTCCAGTAGATTTGGTGTATGCTCTGAGCAGAATAATCCACCAGAATCCAGAATCAACCGGCGCCACTCTCCCAATCGCGCTCTCGCCAAAATCAGCTATCAACGTCTCATGGTTTCTAACAGGATCATGAAAGACTTTGAAGCTAGCAGGCATAACTCCTTCGCCAAGCTGGAACCTATCAATCTTTTTCTCCCATGACTGTAGACGAAGAGTCTTCAAAAGGAAGTTCTTCACTATATCCGGCTCTCCGTTCATCAAGAACGCTAAAGCACTTGGTACAAAGTCTCTCACAAACACCTAAAAGACAGCAGATTTAACAACATCAGGATAAAAAAAAATGTGTGTTTTATTTAGTCAGAAACTCACCTGATCATAGTTGAGCTTTTCCTCAGAGTTATCCACCGCAGCGATTGTCCCAACAGGCTGTCCACGGAAGTACACCATAGACCTTCTCAAAGCGTCCCAGGCCTCTCCCACCATAGGATGAGACTCGAATCCCGCCAGTGACCGAGGGGTATTGAATCCAACGCTAGGTGAAACAACCACACAATCTTGGACGACTCGAGAAGAAGCATTATCCGCGTTGTATCGAAGCTGTGGTGGTGGTGAGGTGGACATTTCAGTAAGAGACCTTTCTTCAAGTGATCTCAGTCTTTCGATATTCAACGGCCTTGGCTTCTCTAGCAGCAGCTTGGAGAAATCAATGTCATCAAAATCGTCCGATGTATTATCAGCAGCAGTCTTGGCGTCGCCGTTCACGTGATTAGAAGTCGACATTTGCGTCGGATTTTGATTCAAAAACCTAGCCAAACAGTCCAATGATCAATCACTCCCTGCATTTCTAGAAATCGATCAGAGTTTCTTTTTTTTTTTATCGCAATAAGGTTCACACACAACGAACAACAGTAGCATGATCAAACGTAATCAATCAATCACAACGACATCACGCATAGAACAGATCGAAAACGGAACTGTCATCGAGCTAAAGCACGCAAGCGATTCTTCGGCGGAGATCCGGGAGATTAACAAAGGAGCGATACAACCTCACTAATCGTAAATGTTGCTCCTAATCACAGAGAAAGACGTAGAGAGATAACGAACCTTAGTTATAATCGAGTGTGGAACGGAGAAGGAGACGAAGGAGCTTCGCACTCTGCTCTGCGTCTCTCTCTGTGATCACGAAACAGAAGAGAAGAGAAGGGAGAGTATATATATAGTAGTATCAGTTAGTCGAATAAGTAATTGAACGGCGAAAGGGTAGACGTATCAGCCATTCAACAAAATAAGGAGGGTTTGGGTCCACGTGTACGGTCCAGATGTGATTGTAGCTACCGGTAAGGTGCAAAAAGTTAAGTCTTCGCGAAGCCATGCATATCATATGAGGTTGTTGAGTTTTGAATTTCACCGGTATTATCTTCACTATAAGTTCTCATAGGATATCTTCACAATTTAAAATGTCAAAAATAAACACTCTCTACGAGATATTTTTAGAACTCTATTTATACACGTACAATTTTTAATTTATTTTCTATTTGAAAAGAAAATAAATTTTAATTATTTAATAAAATATATTAAGAAAAACACTGGTTGAGATATTCAACTTTAGTACTCTGGTGAGTATCTTGCTGTTTATCACTGAATAAAAGCAATACTATTAATGGTTCTAATCCCAGTATCTAACTTCTTAATACTCTTTCCATTTCTAATTGTAAGTAGTTTTGCTAAAAAACACAAAAATTTAGAAAGTTGTTATTCTTTTAAAAATATCATTTAATCAACTAATTTAACCAATTATAAAAAACTTTAACATTATTTCAATGGTCATATTATTTTTAATAAATGAAAAAAGTGTATGTAAAGTACTTATATTTTGAAATAATTTTATTTTAAAACTATTTACAACTAGAAACAGAAGGAGTAAAAAAGAAAAATTGGAAAGAAAAATGTGAAAGTATTGTATAAAAGAGCCTGCATACTCTACCAAATCTCTACATACATGTGGCAGTATATATGACTGATGCATATTAAATAGACAAAATAAATTTAAATAGTTTTACAAAAATACATTATAATATTAATATTAAAGTTTAAATATTTTTTTGGGTTATTGACCAATGGAACTACTCTAAAGATGTTTGATTGTTGTATGGTGGAAGCGAATCTGGTGCCATGCACAGGCTGACTACTTGTTGGTTTCAAAATACTTTTAACCTATCAAATTTAAATTGGAATCACATTATATAATCAAATCTCGTTGGTAATGAAACAAAAGAAAGGTCTAATAATAGTTAGTTTCCAACGTTGCCAATGCTTGATTTGATTAGTCTCTTTTGCCAATGCTTGATTTGATTTATTTACTTACTGGACTTTTTGGGGAATAATATAGGGTTATCTCTGGTCTGAGAAAGTTTTTTTTGTAAAGCCCACTAAATAAAGGCCCAAATCAAAACAAACCAGTGTTTCTTCGTTTGTTCTTCTTCTTCTTTGTTAACCTCTGTACAGCCGCTTCTGAAACTCCTTCTCGAGACATCATCTCCATTACCTTTGGAAGGGAAATTTAAATCACTTATATCCCTTACTAATCTTCATATCCTTCATATTCATTAAACCATATAAAATTACGAAATTAGCCTTAGAATAAAGAAAACATCAAAATTAGAAAAAAAAAAAAATCAAACCGACGAAATGGAGATATCGATCTCCTATACCGACCGTACGGACAGCAGCTCGATTGCACGATTGCGGTTTGAGGAGATTGCGTTTTGGAAAAGGGAACCCGATCGCTCGATTGATTGCTACTCCGGCAAACTCCGACCTCACTCCGATTCGGTCCTCCGTCGTCTTCCGGCGCTGTTTAAGGGTCGAAGAGGTAGGTTTTAGAGGAGAACGAGGCTCTCGGTTTTGGGGTTCCAAAGCTCCTCTCTTGAATGAGCTTAGAAAATGGATTTAGATGTTGCATCCTGGTATCTATTATTATACGATTCCATTATTAGTTGAATTGAGTAGGAGAATGGTTGTATTGTTCGATTCTAGTGCGCTGAATGTAGATTCAACCTCAAATTCAAAACGGGTACGACAGTAGAACTAGAAAAAACTAGTATTACTGATGATTATTGTAGAACTAGTAAAACATGTATAACTTCGAATGTATAATGGATGGTATTGAATGGTTTTGGCAGGCTACAATGAGCCACAACGTCATCATACACTTCAGATGTGAAGGTCGCATGTATTGTTTAGTGTTGAAGCATGCTGTGGAGGAGATAGATCTTTCAATGGTAGAAGCACGCATATGCAAAAAGGTGGGGCTTGATGAATGTAATGTGAAGTTGAAATTGAGTTACATTCCACTGCTGGTTGGGAGTGACGAGAAATTCGTCATTTGTGATGAGGAGGATCTTTGTGGTTATCTTTTGTCCCTTGATAAAAACAACCGTAGGTGCATTTTGTTGGTGGAGGTCATCGAAAGGTTAGAACTCTCAGAGCAACTTTCAAGAGCGGGCAAACCAAGTTCAAAACGAAGTTCAAAAGCGGGGAAACAAAATTCTGTAGGTATGAACTATGAGGTGTGCCATTCGAATGATGATGAAATCGGAGATAAAGCCATAACTCGATATGGTGGCGACAATCAAGTTAATAAACAATATGAGTAGAGGATTGTGGCGATTGAAGATGGAACCTCATGTTTTATTGAAAAGTTTTACTTTGTTTTATTTGACTTTACTTTATTTGTCCTTTAATACCATATAATTTTTTTTATCAAAGACTTAAAAATAGATACATTGAAAATTTTTACTTTGTTTTATTTGACTTTGATTTATTTGACTTTGCTTTATTTGTCATTTAGTATAAATACTAGTTTCTAGAATCAAAAATAAATACATAAAAATAAATATAAATACTAATTTCTAGAATAAAAAATAAATACATAAAAATAAATATAAATACTAGTTTCTAGAATAAAAATACAAATACTACTATGGATAACT
This sequence comes from Raphanus sativus, assembly GCF_000801105.2. Lineage (NCBI taxonomy): Eukaryota > Viridiplantae > Streptophyta > Magnoliopsida > Brassicales > Brassicaceae > Raphanus > Raphanus sativus. The sequence goes on from NW_026618198.1 coordinate 8,819, forward strand.
GTTTTCTGATTTTGTATTACTAGTATGACTTTCTTTAATCGAAATTCGAAATCAAAATGTTTGAAATTGGAAATCAGAATAAGAAATATTATCTTGATTAAGAAAAAATACAAATACTAATTTCTAGAATAAAAAATAAATACATAAAAATAAATATAAATACTAGTTTCTAGAATAAAAATACAAATACTACTATGGATAACTGTTTTCTGATTTTGTATTACTAGTATGACTTTCTTTAATCGAAATTCGAAATCAAAATGTTTGAAATTGGAAATCAGAATAAGAAATATTATCTTGATTAAGAAAAAATACAAATACTAATTTCTAGAATAAAATAAATACATAAAAATAAATATAAATACTAGTTTCTAGAATAAAAATACAAATACTACTATGGATAACTGTTTTCTGATTTTGTATTACTAGTATGACTTTCTTTAATCGAAATTCGAAATCAAAATGTTTGAAATTGGAAATCAGAATAAGAAATATTATCTTGATTAAGAAAAATACAAATACTAATTTCTAGAATAAAAATAAATACATAAAAATAAATATAAATACTAGTTTCTAGAATAAAAATACAAATACTACTATGGATAACTGTTTTCTGATTTTGTATTACTAGTATGACTTTCTTTAATCGAAATTCGAAATCAAAATGTTGAAATTGGAAATCAGAATAAGAAATATTATCTTGATTAAGAAAAAATACAAATACTAATTTCTAGAATAAAAATAAATACATAAAAAATAAATATAAATACTAGTTTCTAGAATAAAAATACAAATACTACTATGGATAACTATTTTCTGATTTTGTATTACTAGTATGACTTTCTTTAATCGAATTTCGAAATCAAAATGTTTGAAATTGGAAATCAGAATAAGAAATATTATCTTTAGTAGTCAAAAAATGTTATATTCAACATGAAAAAAATATATTATACTCTGCAATCAAAAAAACAACCCATCACACTACATACACTTTCATAGACATTTTGTGAAATATGTGATTACTCAATATTAGATTCCATTATAAAATATGTTTTCACACTTTTATTACGTAAAACACCAATATTCATCTTTTCGAATCTTATATTTTATTGTACAACTAAAAAAGTGTTTTATAATTACATGTAATACTAAAATTATTGAAAATCACCGAAAGTACAACTATTTGGTAATTTTGTACAACTACTATCTTGAGTAGAACTACGTGTATATATTAGGCGGGATTTCGAAAAAATTTAGAATTTTTGGCGGACTTTTATGAGTCAAGGCGGGATTTTCGAGGGAAAATAGATTCCCATTTCCCTCTCTCTTTTCTCTCTCCTCTCTTCTCTCTCTCTTTTCCTCGATTCCTTCCTTCTCCTCTCCCAGAGAATCCCCTCGTCTCTCTATCACCTTTCGCAAATGGATCCATGGGTTGAGAATCAGGAAAGGAAGGAGATGAAGAAGATGAAGAAACATTTTGACATGCTTCAGTTTATTTGCGATGCTGAACACGGGATTCCAACTTCGTGCCCATGTGGGGGACGAATCGTCGACGAGGTTTCTACTAATCCAACAGATAAGGATTTTCTACCAGGCCGAAGGTACTTCACTTGTAATGAGTACAAGGTAATTTACATTTTATCTACTTCCTTAACTTATGCAAAATGTCAAACTGAGTGCAACCATGTGAAACTTGCAGAATGATGGGTTCCACTTCCGTCAACCATGGGTTCTCGGGGTTGAGGAAGAGGTTCGCTCCTTAAGGCAGGATGTGGACAAAATGGCTGAAGAGATGCACAAAATGGCTGAAGAAATTGCTCAGCTTAAGGACCTTCTTACCCGTAAATGAGAAGCCTTATGTTGTTTGGATTTGTGTCTTTAGTTTGAGATCAGATCTCCTTTAGTTTCTGCAATAAGCCTTATGTTTGGATTTGTGGAATTGTGTGATGTTGTGTTAAAGACTATCTCCTAATTAATGTGATGTTGTGTTAAGATTACTGGTTTTCCGTAGTAATACCAAAGTTTTCCGTAGTAATCCATAGTTCTCGAACAAAACACTTAAAGTTAAAGTACAACAAAATAAAGTTTTCCGAAGCATACAACACGATAAAGTAGCTAAATTCATCACTCCAAATTCATCACTTCAAATTCATCCAACTCTTTTCCTTCCCTTCCTCCTGATGCGATCCGGAGGTATGATCTTCACCTCCTTAATCTGATCTGGTACATTCCAAGAAGACATGTCGGGCACAACACAAAGTGTCCTGTCATACGCCAAAGCCCACAATTCCGTCCAATAGTATTTTGAGCACAGCTCATGGATATTAAGGCCGCCATCAACATTCGTAGTGAAATAGATGTAAGCTGCCAGTCCGTGCAGGCAAGGAAACTTTTCATAATCCCACACCTTGCAAGTACAAGATTTTTCAACCAAGCTCGCCCAAAACATCTTTCCAGCAGTGTCAGTGATCTCGTACTTAAGCTCATAACTATTAATCTCCCGTACAGATAGCTTTTGTGCAACATCCCATAGACCGTGCAAGTAGTTCTCAACCAGAGGCACCAGGCTTGTATCGATTGATCTAGAAACAGCTTCCTTCCGTTGAGTGAACCAATCAGAGAATTTCCTGACGATACAATCCAACATTGGTATTAATGCCCACGTCGTTGCCTCTTTAAACACGCTCTTCATTGATTCCACACTGTTGATTGTATCGAAGTTGTACCTGTCACGTGGGAAAAAAACTCTTGCCCATTTGTCCTTTTCAGTATGTTCCTGCACATACTTGTACACAGCAGGATATCTTTTTTCAAATGAGTCGTAAGCAGAGTTGAAGTCATCCACCGTGTAATATCTGCCCAACTCCATAAATTTATGTCCGACTATAACCTTGTTGACGTTACCAGCATGCCATTTCACCTTTTCCTTCAAATGCCATAAACAATGCCCATGGTGAGCCTCTGGAAACACGCTTCCTATAGCGAAGATCAGACTCTGATTTCTTTCACTCATGAAAACCAGTTCAGAAGAGTCTGGTATAACACTTTTAAGCATCTCGAAAAACCAAGTCCAACTAGTAAGATTCTCACTATCTAGTACTGCAAACGCAAGTGGATAACTTTGACCATTAGGATCTTGAGCTTCCGCGAAAACTAGAACACCACCATATTTGTTCTTCAGCGATGTCGCATCCACAGCTATCACTTTCCTCATAAATGCAAACCCTTCAATGCAAGCTCCCAAAGCTATGAAGAGGTACTTGAATTTACTTGCATCATCCAATTTCACACAAGTTTTTGTTCCTGGATTCACTTGCTTTAACATGTACAAATAGCTATACATCATCTTGTAGCTCTTTTCCGGACTACCAGGTATACCACTTACATGATTGCTCATTGTATCCTGCCCAAACCAGAACAAACCAAGTTATCCACAGTTCTATTAGTTGTCCCGAGTTATACAGTTAAAGTTATCCACAGTTCTATTAGTTGTCCCGAGTTATACAGTTATACTACAATTATCATGAACAAGGTCGATCTAAGTCCAATGAGAAGCGAGATGCCTATACATTCTCCAATTCTACTGCCTATACATTCTCATTCAACCATTGGAATGCATTATATACCAATGCATTTCAATTGCAAATCCATTAGAACTTACTTCCAAAAGAAAGCTCAAAGCGGAGATCTGAGACCACAACTTACGGATACGTCAGGTGATTGGTTTAAGCAGACAACGGCGGCGGCGGTAGAGAAGCGGCAGGAGAGAAGAGTGGAGATCGAGCAGAGCTGGGGGAGAGGCGAAGGAGGAGGAATCGTCTTAGCCTCTTGTCATAGTTTCTCTTTCGCGATAGAGATAAAGAGGAAGAGAAAAAAAGAGGTGAGATAAGCGATTTCGATCAGAAATCGCGTTTGCTTTTAGGGATTTTGTTGGTTTAGTTGGTTTAGTTGTATTACCCATATAAATCAGACGGGTCATTGGATGAGTGGGTCTCGGGTGGATTTGACCCTGGTTTCCTTTGTAAATATCATCACTTATGTTGGCTTATTAGTATTTCACTCATTTTTCGATTTAAATTTAATTGTAAAATGAAATCTCGTTATAACGAGGATATCATGGCTTTAAATTTTTCTTCCACGGGCATTGGAGACGATTTCTCCTCCTTCTCCTCCCTAGTAGGTTCCGAGTTTCGACGCTAAACTGTTTCCATGGCTGACACGAAGGGGAAACCTGTTGATGACGTAAACCCAGAAGTGAAAGAATCTGAGAAAACAGAAGAAGAAGTTGAAGAACAGAGAGACGTGGCAGAGAAGGAAGAAGAAGAGAAAGATAAGAGCTTCGAGGAGATAGGACTTGATCCTCGTCTCATTCGTGCCTTAACTAAAAAGGGTATAGAGAAACCCACTCCCATTCAGGCAAACAGGCCATTCCTTTCATTCTTGTAAGTAACAAAGACTCTCTACCTTTTTTTTCTCATTACTTT
>NW_026618199.1:0-13290 GCF_000801105.2 Raphanus sativus
TTCTTTCATCTATCTATTGTTATGAATTGTCTAGCTATGTCTGAGTAGATCTACTTGTTTAGATCTAGGTTTAAATAGGTTTGTGGATTAGCCCCAAAACTATAATTGCTAAGTTGTGATACTCATCAAATGGATTGTACCCTATGCTTGTTTTAGAGTAGCTAACTAGAACATAGATCACTAGGATCTTAGATTATCTTGAATTATCCATTTGAGCGATGCTTGTTTCCCGTTGAGAAGAACGACAGTTCCTCCTTGAGACCCGCGGTCATATTCGGTTCGCGCCTAGGCAGATCTAGAAGCCGTCGATCGATACCCGACTGGTAAATCGATCGGCCCCGCGAAAGGGTGTATCGCTCGATATCTCAAAAGGATATCGACCGACTCTTTTTCTGTGTCATCATGCGAAAGGGTGGCCAGAGATCTAGATATTTTAACCAGTGATTCATTCACATATGTTAAGCGGCTGAGATCTATAGTATCATGCAAGCAACTTGTTAAAGCATTTATAGAGATTATAATCTCCATTCCTGAATAGAAACCCTATGTCTAGCACTCTTTATCCCATTTAAACAACCCTTCATATTGTTAGTTAGAGCAACTGTCTTGCTCATTTTAGGAATTGTTATTTTCATTTCTATCATATAAACCAACCTTGCCTAGGATTGATTAGTAGATTTTATTTAATTGGTTCCCTAGCTCCTCGTGATTTGATCCCTAAGTACTACAGCTGTACCTCTTATTTGAGAGAGTAAGCTCTACTGGGTAATTTGAGCACTATTAAATTTGGCGCCGTTGCCGGGGAGCTTTGATCGCCATTAGATTTTATCTTATTAATCTTAGGTTTTTCTTTTACCCCCTTTCTTATTTAAATTTTTTTTCTGTCTTTTCAGGTACATGCCCAGCAGTACCAGAAGCAACAGGGGAAATCAACTATTATTCTCAGAGGATCCTGCACACTTGGAACGCTCAATCTGTAAAGACCTACGCTCCGCATCGATCGACAGAACCACATTACCGTCGACTGATACTCACGTTCAACAGTCGACCGACACTCAGACAGCACCGTCGACCGATACCGTTCGCCGATCCGCATCGATCGATACTTCTAACCGTATATCGATCGACACTACTCCGCAAAGCATGGTCGCGATTGTCATTCTCACGCAGGGCGAGAATGGAAACATGTATGACCAAGATGGTCATCTGCGTAATGCAACAGGTCAGAAGCTAGATGCACAGGGAAACAAAATCCCTGAACCTGAAGCTGAGGCTACAGGAGAAGCTCAAACACGATCGTTGGCAGACTATAACCGTCCAGACGATTACTACACCAACAGATCAGCTATTCGACTTCCGGATATTCAGAAGCCGAACTTCGAGCTCAAGCCTCAGTACTACTCTCTCGTGTCTCAGATACCTTATTCTTGGCAATCACACGAGCATCCTATGGACCATCTGGAGAGGTTCGAGGATCTTATCGCTGCTATTCGTATGGATGGAGTCCCCGAGGCCTACCTACTCTGCAAGCTCTTCAAATACTCACTAATTGGAGAAGCTTCGCACTGGCTCAAGCAGGTACCTACAGGATCACTGACATCCTGGGCCGACATCAAAAACGCCTTCCTGCGTAATTTCTTTGATGAGGCACGCGCTGAAGACTTAAGAAGCAAAATCGCCACTTTCGCGCAAAAGCCTAGTGAGACTTTTAAAGACGCGTGGATTAGATTCAAGTTCTTCCAGCGAGACTGTCCACACCATGGATTCAATGAAGTGCAGCTCTTAAGCACTTTCTACAGAGGTATAGCCTTAAGGTATCAGATGGCTCTTGATACTGCTAGTGAGGGGAACTTCAACACTAGGAATCCAATAGAGGCTGTGAGACTTATTGAGAACCTAGCCAACATCAGCAGCACCAAGAACACTGACTCTGACAAGAAGAAATCAGTTGCAGCCATCGGTGAAGACCAGATGAATGAAGTCAGAGCCAAGATAGATGCTTTACATGCATTTCTGGGGCAGCCAGTCTGCTCAGCTGAAGAAGGAGAGGCTAGAGAGGATGATACAGAGGAAGATGTGAACTACTTTGGAGGTACTGGATTTCAGAGATATGGAAACCAGAGTGGAAACAGAAATTTTTTTTGCAGTGGTCAGAGAAGTAACTACAACCAGAGTTCACAGTATCAGAAACCCTTCACCAGCACAAGGAACTACGACAACTCAGCTTACCAAAACCCACCGCCACCCACCCAGGAGAGTAAGTTTGATGCCATGATTGATAGAGTTCTGGAAGGTCAGCAGAAGCTTACAGTAGACTTCAATGGGAAGATTGATTATGTCTTCAACAATCTAACCACAAGGATAGACACCATCTGCACTCAAGTTAAGAAACTTGAGACACAGATTGTCCAGACTGAAGACTCTATCAGGAGGATTGGAACTTCTAAGGAAATAGGGAAAGGAAACAGGAAACACCACGTCAATGCTATCATAGATGATGATTTCTGGCAAGTGGTGAAACAGGAGAATCTACAAGAAGGAGACTTTGAAGTAGAAAGTTCGCTAAGTCTCGGTGGATCACAATGGTGTCGAACGACACCAACTAGTCCACATCGATCGACATCGACGATGTCTTTTCCGGACACGCTTGCAGACTGCAACGCGGTTAGGATATTGACACATGCTGAATTCACGGCTTCTCATCCATACCCACCCACCCACACCTACGAAGATATCGACCGACGAGACGAGCCACTCATCGATCGACACCACAAAGAGAACCGTATCGATCGACCCTATTCTCCACCTATCGATCGACACGCACCTCTCATATACCGAGTGCAACTACCATCGATAGACATCAACCAAATCAATGCACTCAGACCCACACCGAAACCACAAGCTAACCCTACAGAGATCACTGGTAACCCTTCCGACACTACACCTACATCAGAGGGAATTGAAGGAAGAAGGTTAAGGAGTAGGAAGGAGAAGATTCCTAAAAAACTTAAGAGGGAAACTAATGAAAAGGAGATTGATGGTTTCACTAAGAGAGTTATCGGAATCCCACCAGAGAAACCTTTTGAGGAGGTTTATTTCACAAAGAGATTGTGGATGTTCTTCAGAGAAACAAGGGAGATTGAAACTGACATTAGGAGAAGGTTTGACAACGTCAGAGAAGAGATGAGAAAAAGGATTACTTTGCTAAAGAAAAGTGATCCTGGGAAGTTTGCAATACCCTGTGTGGTACAAGGTATTGAATTTCCTCATGCACTATGTGACACTGGTTCATCAGTCAGCATCTTACCAAAGGTCTTGGTAGACCATCTGGGCCTGCAAGTAGAGCCTTCACCACAGATCTTTACTTTCGTGGATTACTCTCAGAGAAACTCTGGAGGTTTCATCAAAGACCTGGAGGTACACATTGGTGATGCTATCGTCCCTGTGGATTTTCATGTCCTAGACATCAAGCTAAATTGGAACTCTTCCCTCTTACTTGGAAAAGCATTTATGGCTACAGTAGGAGCCATATGTGACATGAAGACCAACAGGATGTGCTTGACTATGATTGATCCAGATATCCACTACGACCCTGTCAAGCTTGACAAACCACCAGCTAAATTAGTGGTAAAGGAAGATGATACTGGTATCATCGCAGTTTGTCATTGTGAAGTCGAGTACGAGACAGAGTACTCGGGATCGATCGACAGTACTATTACGTCATCGATCGACACATTCAAGTCAGAGGAGATCGACAACAACAATGGATCATCGATCGACAGAGACCCACCGGATGATGAACTCGATCTACCAGATCATTGCTACCCGAATTTCACCATCCCACCCAACCGAAAGGAAGATGATTACTCAGTAAGGAGTTGGAAGGATAGCGGATTTCATGAGAGTTTTGCAGTAGACATAGCAACCTCTTCCCACAGTGGAGACCACAGTGAAGAATATGATGAAGACTATTGGGAAAGAGAGAGCTTGGGAAATCTACTTGGAGAATGACAGATTTGCACCAAAATCAATCGACATCAACCGCCCACCATCGATCGATTATCTACTTCATCCAGCAAAACGACATCGTCCATCGATCGACATTGCCAGTATAATATCGATCGATATTAACCCGGACGACTTAAAGGACAAAATCGGAATTTCACCGATTAGGACAACACATGGGTATAAAAGGTTGACAACTCAAGCCACAAAAATTCAAAACTTTTCACCTTTTACCCAGCAGCTTCCAGCATTCAGAAATTCATCAATGGAAGACTGCAACAACATGATCAATCGATCCAACCGTGCAGCTAGACGTGCACCATCAACCGCCACCACCACACACCCATCGATCGACACCTTCAACAGAGCTCAACCGAGATCTCATGAACTTTATGATATCAGGAATGTTTCACTAACACCTGATGAATTTGGAATTTTTAGGGACACAGATGGCTATGCAAGAGTTATGGATGGAAGAGTTCTGCACATAAGCAAAGAGGACATAGCAGACATCCTCCAAGTTGCCAATGGACCAGAAAACCTGTTCACACAGCAACGTAGCCATCCAGACATCCTACATCCCGTCCAGGACAACCACAACACTAACTCAAGGGAGGATACAGTTCCTCAACACTTCGGTCAACCTCGACATTCACAATCGATCGACATCGTTTTAACACTGTCGATCGACGGCGGATATCCAGGATCGATCGACAGACCAAGTGTCCGATCGCCCGACAGACGATTGGAGTTTGGACGACGTGCCTTCAATACTGATGGATCCAGGAGATTCAAGTGGGAAGCAAAGGATGAATATGGTGTCTACAGAGATGAGTTTGGCTATGCTAGAGGAGTTGATGGTGAGATCATCCATGTTACCAAGGAGCAAGTAAAGAGACTCTTGGATAGAGCATCCCTTTTTCACAGAGGTTGCCTACAACTTCCAATACACACACGCCCTCACCTTGCATACACACCACCACCAGTGCCCTACAGTAGAGAGGAGGTAGATGATATGGTGACTGATGTATGGAGAGCTCAGGCGCACCTTGAGGCAAACATGCGCACAATGGTGGACGACACTTTCCAGCCTTTGGATGTCAGTTACAAGGAATTCCAGAATGATATGGCTGAGATAAGAGTGGAGCTTGGAAACATATTGATATTGACCATGCTGGAGAAAGAGGCTACGCCACCAGTATCGACCGACAGAGTACCTGTACCATCGATCGACATCGGCAAGACTACATCCATGGACCGACCAGAATGTTCATCACCTAAGAAAGATGAATGGGAGGTTGCTTACATCAATACTCGGATTGGAGACGTCTACAGCCCTCTCAACAACAATGTAGAATTGTTAAGCAAGAGGATCTATCTTCTACAGAAAGAGTTGGACACACTTCGCCAGAACAACCGAGCTGAGCATGCTACTTCTTCATCGATCGACACATATACTTCATCATCGATCGATAAAAGGTTCGCAGAACTGGAAGATAGGATGAAAGCGTATGTAAGGAAGCATGAAATTTTCAGTTCTCCTATCTTGCGATACCAACACACAATGTCACAACAGCTGGACAAGCTAGAAAGAGATATGAGCATTGTTCAAGCTTATATTGATCTTCGTGACAGCTACGAAGCGTCGATCGATAGATCTAGACCAATATCGATCGACAGCGAGCCACCACCAGCGAAAAGAGCAGGCACTCCAGCAGCAGTTGATGAACTTAAACTTGAGCTGTACGAAGCTATGGATGCTATGGAAAGGAGACTCAACGGGACCTGTGATACCATTGACTACACTGTTAACGAAAGAGTTAACAGCCTCTGCAGAACTACTCGCCAGATGAAGAGCAATATACGTACTCTGCAGCACCAAGGACAGTGTTCACGGTCGATCGACACAATGGATGCTGCGTCAACCGATAGACCCCTAAGCGAATTGACCGACGCGCATCTCGTAGCATCAATCGACACCGAGTCTTTAGCGGACCGAGATCAGTTTATTCTGGACAGGATCGATGCATTACAGAGTGAGCTGAAATTATTGTCCGTACACACCTACCAGACCATCGACAGAAAAGTTGACAAAATCGAATACATCGAGAATTCTGTGAGGAAACTTCAAGATACAGTCCTCCAGATAGATAAGAAGCAACTACAGGCGGATGATGCCACAAGAAGCTTCGTCGCCACATGGTTCAATAGTAGGAGACATAAGATTGATGATTGCTGTCCGGTAATCAGCAGTTTCTGCACCCCATGAGTCACTCACCTACCACAGTCAAGCTAAATGACTATAATCAAGCGCTGAGTGGGAGGCAACCCACTATTAGGTTTTCTTTTTCTTTATTTTATTTTATTTTTCTTTTTGCTTTTGTTTTTTCTTTTTCGCATTTATTTTGCAGTTTTTTATTAGATCCAAGTAGAATGATAATTATATCGACCGACATTCACCATTCATATCGCTCGACACCACACGACCATTACTAACGATCGACGTATACCTCTACGAATCGATCGACATCTTGTCGATCAGGTTTATTCATTCTCACTTGTTATATTTATTAATTATGTTTTATTTTATTTACCTCACCACCGGATGTTACACTGGGACAGTGTAATTTAAGTCTGGGGGGGAGTTTACTAATATGTGTTTTTATTTTGGTTTTTATTAAAATGTTTTTCAAAATTATTTTTCGCATAAGTATTAAATAGGAACATTGATATGGATTTATATTTGATTGTCTGACCACTCTTTAGCACCATTCTAGATTACTGATTGCAGATAGTACTAAAGATGCTAAAGTGGATCAACTTGCTATCTATATTCACTAGCTAAGATTGTTTGAAGGAACCAAAGCTGACCTCCAACACTAATACTGATTTATTTGCTTGTCTTGGGGCTTGGATATCACTGGATCGGAATCCTCTTACAAGTCTGGAAGGTAAAAAGTCTGTGTGTTTCTGGTTCCCTTCCTTCTCTCTCTTCGGCATCTCAAGATCTAAGTTTATGTTATAAAAGATTGATATGATTTCTTGAGAGGCAGAGGGATAGGTAAATTACCTGCGACCCAATTATTCTAAATCTCAAGGATGATCACACATTGTGGAAACGAGGGATAGGTAAATTACCTGCGACCCCATTATTCGCTACACTTTGTCAAAAATGTATGGTTACAATGCAAATGTCATTGAGATGGACTAGATGACCTATGTGGCATCGAAACCTGTTGAAACTGAAACTAATAAGAGATTCAGTGAAGAGAGAAGAGGGGAGAGAGGGATCAGAGAAGACTACATGTGTGTTCAGATACTTGTTTGAGTTGAATCCATGAGTTCTTTGATCGATACTCCCAAGGTAGAGCATGCACTTTATTTTATGTTAAGAAATGAGGTTAGTAGAGGGGAATGTCAGATAAGAATTGCTATGTTGTTGACTAGATGAGTTTGGTTGCTAAGCTAGGATCCGGCATGATGAACTTCTGTGATTAGGATGTTTAGACATGAATTGCAAACCCATAGAGTGACGACTTCAATATATTGAATCCTTGAGTTCCTGCTATTTCCAAACCTTTTCCAAAGACTACTGTTTTTGCTTGAGGACAAGCAAAGGAGTAAGTCTGGGGGAGTTGATATACCATGGATTTTACCCGTTTTTAACCATGGTATACTAGTGTTTTACTATATATTTAATCTGTTTTCTAGCCTGTTAGGTATGTTTTCAGGTTCAGGAGCATTTTGTGAGAAAGTGATGTTTTTGGAGCATTTTGGAGTACAAGAGATGATACACCCGAGTTGACCATTCAAGACTAAGTCGGAAGTCAACATTGCGATTACAATCGATCGATACTCATCCTGAGTTGTCGATCGATGTAGCTGAGAAGATCCGCGTACTAGAAGATTATAATCGATCGATACACATTCAGTGTTGTCGATCGATATCGAGGACGAAATGGTTTAGCCGACTACTTCACCAAGACTTCACCAAATTACGAGATTGCCCCTGACGAGTTTTTAACCTAATGGAAATGCTTAAATACTCCTGCTAAGTATTTTTGACAAAAAGTTTTGAAACCCTTTGAAGCTTGAAGCTTTTTACAACCAAAGCAGAGAGTGTGAGAGAGAGACTAGAGTTTTATTTGTTTGAGAGAGATTGGAGAGATTTCTCATCTCCTTTTGTATTTCTACTTTATTCTATCTATGCAATTCTTTCATCTATCTATTGTTATGAATTGTCTAGCTATGTCTGAGTAGTCTACTTGTTAGATCTAGGGTTTAAATAGGTTTGTGGGATTAGCCCAAACTATAATTGCTAAGTTGTGATACTCATCAAATGGATTGTACCCTATGCTTGTTTTAGAGTAGCTAACTAGAACATAGATCACTAGGATCTTAGATTATCTTGAATTATCCATTTGAGCGATGCATGTTTCCCGTTGAGAAGAACGACAGTTCCTCCTTGAGACCTCGCGGTCATATTCGGTTCGCGCCTAGGCAGATCTAGAAGCCGTCGATCGATACCCTACTGGTAAATCGATCGGCGCCGCGAAAGGTGTATCGCTCGATATCTCAAAAGGATATCGACAACCTCTTTTTCTGTGTCATCATGTGAAATGTGTGGCCAGAGATCTAGATATTTTAACCAGTGATTCATTCACATATGTTAAGCGGCTGAGATCTATAGTATCATGCAAGCAACTTGTTAAAGCATTTATAGAGATTATAATCTCCATTCCTGAATAGAAACCCTATGTCTAGCACTCTTTATCCCATTTAAACAACCCTTCATATTGTTAGTTAGAGCAACTGCCTTGCTCATTTTAGGAATTGTTATTTTCATTTCTATCATATAAACCAACCTTGCCTAGGATTGATTAGTAGATTTTATTTAATTGGTTCCCTAGCTCCTCGTGATTCGGTCCCTAAGTACTACAGCTGTACCTCTTATTTGAGAGAGTAAGCTCTACTGGGTAATTTGAGCACTATCATCGCCTCAAGTGCCCTCTCCTACGGTCAGTGCACAATCTATCCCACCAGGATAAGGCATTATCCGTGAGCTGAGCTACTGCCAAAGCAACTCTCTTGGGGCCAGGATGGTTGTAGTAAGCAAAGATGTGATCCATCCTCTTCTCCCAATCAAGGTAAGCCTCAGGGTCAACCTTTCCCGCATACTGTGGTGGTGTCATCTTTAGAAGATCCGGTCCTTGGTTGTGGTGCTGTTAGCGAGGTCCTCTCTGTTGAGGTGCATAGTCATCTTCCTCATAGCCTTGGTTGCGGATGGGTCTCCGTGGAGCTCTATGTGGAGATAAGTAATCCTCTTCATCTTCTACCTCTTCTCTATAGTCATCTTGTTGAACTCTTGCCCTTGGATAAGGACCATGTTGTTGTCCAGTATCTTCTTCATTCTGCTGATTCCGAGTACTAGTCTCTGGATCATCATTGAAGTGTACTCCAGTACGCCTGTTGTTTGGAGCTTGGTACTGCTGGTTTCGATTTAGAAACCTCTCAGCAGTTTGGGTAGTTTGAGCCGTCGGTCTCTGCTCAACTCTGGTTAGCCTATCTCCAAGGTCTTGGCGCATCTCCCTCACCTCTTCCCTCATTGCATTGAAGGCTTGCATCATGGTGGTTAGCTCTTGCTTCCCCATTGTACCTGCGAGCAAGAGATCAAACCTTTAGTTTCTAATCAAGGGAGTTAAAGAAACAAAGTTGTAAAATATGAAGTCTAATAACGAAAACAAAAAGAAAGGAAAAGATATGGTTTTGCAAAAAAAAAGGAAATCCGATCAATATGGTTATTAAGACGTCGACCAAAAAGGAAACTTAAAGATATGCAGCTTGAAGAACACGTTTTGCAAAACTCTCTCTCTTTTTTTTTTTGGAAAGGATGATCTAGCTAATCAAAATAACTCGATCTAATGATGCACTAACGAAGAACACACTTTTTATGGGTTTTCAAATATGAATATGCAACTCTAAGTATATGAAAGGGATCAAATGATTTAAATTTTTTTTTTTGAATGAAAAGATGAACTAACACGATTTTAAAACAAGTAAAGAGGATAGATACAACCTGATGCTGAAGGAACTTCAGCTCTGATACCAGAAATGATACAAGCCTAGGCTGACAAAGGCTGTATGATCCAAGCAAGAGAGATGGAGCCGATCTAGATCAAGAGGTGGTTCTTTTGTTTGATCTAATCAACCAAGAGAAACCGTATGACAAGAACAAGGTGGGTTGACGTGCACCACACGAGAGATGGAAAGCTCGTGATACAACACAAAGGAACCTTCAAGCCGTGGAGGTACTGGTCTCACAAGGCAAGGAGGCGACGAGTTCTGTTTGAGAGCTCTAGGTTTTCTTTGAAAGAAAAGTTTTATAAAATATCAAGTGTACCTTCTCAATGAGTTTTGCAAACAATATAAAGACTAAAGGAACAGGCTCCTTGTCAACACAAAATGAAATAACTTAAAATAGAATATGGTTCAAATAAGGAAACAAAAAAGAAATGGTTTCTTCTTAGTCTTGGACCGAGATGCACTTAGGTGATATGTTAAGCTAGCTGTGGCCTTATTAAAAACCTTGCTCCTGGAAAACCTCGTGGGACAAAACCAAGATCAAGGAAAAGAGCACACAAAAAGAGCTTGCCTAGTAGCTAACTCTGTCCAAAAGTCTTGTTTAAGCCTTTGGATCTTCAATGATGATGATCATCAAATGGTTGTGACTTTGATCAGGGATGAAAGGCCAAAGATCTTCTCTTGGTGCTTGATAGTTCTCAATCGGCTCTTCCATCCTCACAGCACCGCTCTTAGCGTTATCTTTGTTAGCTCCATCAGCTGGTTAAACCTGTCCAAGATCAGAAGCAAGTATCATGCTCTCATTAAGTTTATGTTGAAGTATCTTAGCTCTTTGTCTAGTGATAGCTCCCTTGAACACGGTTGGTATGGGCACTTCTTGCTCTATCTCTGGTTTGGTAATGTTGCTGATAATGTCTTGAATGTCTGGTTCGGTTAGGTCTGGTTCAATGTCCTCATCAACCACGATCTAAGAAACTTTGTTTGGAACCACTAATCAGTGGAGAATAACCAGGAAGTTGAATAAATCTCATAAGTGTTGTGAGCAAGAAGATATCCCTTCTTTTATCCAGATGATTCCAGATTAGACTGTTCGGACATATGTCATTATCTTAATGATTCTTATCAAACCAGGATGAACCACGATCTAAGAAGCTTTATTTGGAACCACTAATCAGTGGAGAATAACCAGGAAGTTGAATAAATCTCATAGGAGTTGTGAGTAAGAAGATATCCCACTTTCTATCCAGATCATTCCAGATCAGCCTGTTCGGACATATGGCAATATCTTCATGATTCTTATCAAACCAGGATGAACCAATATATAAGAAGCTTGATTGGGAACCACTAATCAGTGGAGAATAACCAGGAAGTTGAATAAATCTCATAGGAGTTGGGAGAAAGAAGATATCCCATTTCTATCCAGATGATTCAATGTTAGCCTGTTCGGACATATGCCATTATCCTCATGATTCCTATCAAACTAGGATGAACCACGATCTAAGAAGCATTATTTGGAACCACTATTCAGTGGAGAATAACCAGGAAGTTAAATAAATCTCATAGGAGTTGTGAGTAAGAAGATATCCCACTTTCTATTCAGATGATTCCAGATTAGACTGTTCGAACATATGGAATATCTTCATGATTCTTATCAAACCAGGATGAACCACGATCTAAGAAGCTTTATTTGGAACCACTAATCAGTGGAGAATAACCAGGAAGTTTAAATTAATCTCATAAGTGTTGTGAGCAAGAAGATATCCCACCTTCTATCCAGATGATTCCAGATTAGCATGTTCGGACATATGCCATTATCTTCATGATTCTAATCAAACCAGGATGAACCACGATCTCAGAAGATTTATTCGGAACCACTAATCCGTGGAGAATAACCAGGAAGTTGAATAAATCTCATAAGTGTTGTGAGTAAGAAGATATCCCAATTTCTATCCAGATGATTCCAGATTAGCCTGTTCGGACACATGCCATTATCTTCATGATTCTTATCAAACCAAGATGAACCACGATCTAAGAAGCTTTATTTGGAACCAATAATCCGTGGAGAATAACCAGGAAGTTGAATAAATCTCATAGGAGTTGTGAGTAAGAAGATATCCCACTTTATATCCAGGTGATTCCAGATTAGCATGTTCGGAGGACATATGCCATTATCTTCATGATTCTTATCAAACCAGGATGAACCAATATGAAAGAAGCTTGATTGGGAACCACTAATCAGTGGAGAATAACCAGGAAGTTGAATAAATCTCATAGGAGTTGGGAGTAAGAAGATATCCCATTTTCTATCCAGATGATTCCAGGTTAGCCTGTTCGGACTTATGCCATCATCTTCATGATTCTTATCAAACCAGGATGAACCACGATCTAAGAAGCTTTATTTGGAACCATTAATCAGTGGATAATAACAAGGAAGTTGAATAAATCTCATAGGAGTTGTGAGTAAGAAGATATCCCACTTTCTATCCAGATGATTCCAGATTAGCATGTTCTAACATATGCCATTATCTTCATGATCTTATCAAACCAGGATGAACCACGATCTAAGAAGCTTTATTTGGAACCACTATTCAGTGGAGAATAACCAGGAAGTTAAATAAATCTCATAGGAGTTGTGAGTAAGAGATATCCCACTTTCTACCCAGATGATTCCAGATTAGCCTGTTCCTAACATATGGCCATTATCTTCATGATTCTTATCAAACCAGGATGAACCACGATCTAAGAAGCTTTATTTGGAACCACTAATCAGTGGAGAATAACCAGGAAGTTGAATAAATCTCATAAGTGTTGTGAGCAAGAGGATATCCCACCTTCTATCCAGATGATTCCAGATTAGCCTGTTCGGACATATGCCATTATCTTCATGATTCTTATCAAACATGGATGAACCACGATCTAAGAAGCTTTATTTAGAACCACTAATCAGTGGAGAAATAACCAGGAAGTTGAATAAATCTAATAAGTGTTTGTGAGCAAGAAGATATCCCACCTTCTATCTAGATGATTCTGGATTAGCCTGTTCGGACATATGCCATTATCTTCATGATTCTTATCAAACCAGGATGAACCACGATCTAAGAAGCTTTATTTAGAACCACTAATCAGTGGAGAATACCAGGAATTTGAATAAATCTGATAAGAGTTTGAGTAAAAAGATATCCACCTTCTATCCAGATGATTCAA
>NW_026618200.1:0-13284 GCF_000801105.2 Raphanus sativus
CCATTGTAATTAAAAGTGAAAACTAAAAGGTATTTTATATGGGTACTTCTCTTTTAATAATATAGATATTAAATTTAAAAAACGCCCCCCTTTTCAGTGGTACCTGAATTTTTATAAAACATTATTATGAACATAAATAGAAATATATTTTCCCAAAAAGGGTTAGAAATTATGATATGAAGTAATCATTTCTGTGTATATTAATTATGAATAATGCTAAAATCCTTTGGAAAGAAAATAGATGACAAAGAACATATATACAAAAATGGATGAACATTGAAAAATAAAAATCACATAATATAACTTAAAGTTATATATTAAAGATTTATCACATGTAAAATATAGATTTTATAGCCCTGGTTAGTTATTCAACTTTTGACCCACCTGTGCATTTGGTTTGATTTTCCATCTTATTGTTTATTTATATTTGTTATGTTGGATTAAGGCTTAGTTTATGAACTCTCTTAATATTAATAATTAAATGTTGGTCTGCCGCCACTATATACATACCGAATTGGTCAAAAATGTAACTATAGTTTAGTTTTGCAATCCAGTGTAATTGTATGATTAGTAAAAATAATGCGAAATCTCAGTTAGTGTCGAGAGGTTGAATTTGAGTAGAAAATGATCAAATCGGTCGAATTCCGAATTATTGATATAATACGGGGGCCGTTTAAACGAAATAGAAAATACTCTATAAAATAAATGAATACGTGGCGAAACCGAGTCATTACAGAAAAAGGTCTGCTTCGGGCATCCCTCCCTCCGCTTCATCGCCGTCTCTTCGCTGTCGCCTGACCCCAAAAAATGACAGAGGAAGAGGTGGCGATGGAGATGGAAGCCGTAGAGGCAGTTTACGGCGACGAAGCCGTCATAGTGGATTCATATCCTCCTCATCTTCACCTCCACATCAAGCCCCGCACCGCCGAGATCTCTTCTCAGCAGGTTTTGAATGATTCTTTTAAAAAAATCGAATCTTTCTTACGCATTGGAGATTGTCAGATTAGGGTTGTAGTCGATCGTACAAAAAGCTTCGATTTTTATGTTAACCGTTGTTTTGTTCTGTAGTTTGTGGAAGCTGTTGTGAGAATACAAGCAGGTTCTAAGGTACTAACTGTTTGGTTTCAGTGTTAGAAATAATCATTGGCTGTCTTATTGAGCTAGAAAGGATCTTTCTTTATGTTGTTACAGTATCCAGAGGAGCCGCCGGAGATTAGCCTGATTGAATCCAAGGGTCTTGATGAGCAAAGACAAAAGCTTTTGATATGGTTTGTGCAAGAGAAAGCTTCTGAGCTATCATCTTCTCTAATGCTAGTTGCACTTTGTGAGGTAAGAAGAATCTTTAAATTTTCATTTTCTTGTTTAAATCACTAGTAGTATATATAACTGAGTTTGTTAGTATATAACAAACATATGTATGTTGTTTCTAGGAAGCAGTTGAGAGGCTGACGATTATGAACCATCCGGATGGAGATTGTCCACTGTGTTTGTATCCTTTATTCCCTGAGGATGGTGAGAGTAATCAAATGCCCTTTATGAAGCTCATGTCTTGCTTCCATTGTTTCCACTGGTAAAAAGAATCGTTGACCTCTGTTACCAATGATTATTTTACCAATGTTTAAGGTGTCTAATGGTTCTCCATTGTTTTCAAGTGATCAGTGAGTGCATCATTAGGTGGTGGAACTGGCTTCACACAGAAAAAGAAGCTGATTCAGAAAATGGCAATACTTTACGTCTTGGATCAGCAGATAAAAGCTCGGGGAACTGTCCAGTGTGCCGGAAAGTTGTTCATGCGAGTGATATTGAGCATGTTCTCGGCTTAGTAGGTGCTCAGTCATCTCAACAGGTGAGTAAGCAAGCCATTATTATTTGACCATATGTATTTGTTTTTGCATTGATTCTAGCTTTTCATGCCTTTGGGACCGAACAGGATTCTGTTTTGGTACAAGGTGAGGACAAAGAAGACCCACTGCTCCAGTCAGAGTCAGAGAACATGAGAAGAGAGCGGTTTGAGGCTATTTTAAAGACGCAGGAAGAAAAGGGAGGTCTGGTTCAGCCGAAGAAAAACATATCGGTTGTGCCCGGTATGTATCTTCCTCCTCCACCAGCTCCTGCATCATCTTCATCAAACCAAGAAGAAGCTCGAGAGATGGGACAACAAGTGGAATACAAAGAAGCTGAATCAGAGACGAACTCTAGCAGCTCCAACAACAGGAGAGGGAGAGGCAGAGGCCGAGGAGGGCGGGGACATAGTAATGTCAACAGAAGGAAGCAGACCTCGCAAGATCCAAGAAAACCTACGAAGCAGTGGGTGCAGAGGAGTTGACAAAACTCATGTATTATTTATATATATATATATATCGAGAGAGAGAGAGACAGAGATCAAACTCTTACTCAAAAACTGACTACAATACAAACATAAATCGTTTTACAAGGATATTTTTTTTAAAAAATTTTAGCACATTAAAAACATCTAAAGTTTAGTTAAATTTATATAAATTTACAAATTAAACATAACAATCTAAAAGAGTAATTCTGTCAAAAAAAATGTGTGGTAATTTTTTTGACATATCTACAATATGTTTATGAGATAATAAAATATTTTTAAAAATTTATGAATCACAAGAAAGAGGTAGAAAATTCATTATGAGAGAGATATGTTGTCAAAGATTAAGCCTGAGCGTTAGTTGGGCTTGGGTTTTTTTGCTTATTAATGGGCCATACCAAATTACTACTAATTAGTAATTACAAACATATACAGCTTAAACGGTCTTGTAGTGATCCCAAACAAGTGTAAACCCCGGCGACTCTGTTCACTTCTCCGATGTCCGCTCCCTCTGCCGTCGCCGACCTCTTGGCCGCGCTTTCATACCGTCTCGAGAACGGAAACCGAGTCCTCGAAGAAGAACTAAACGAGCCTTCTTCCTCCATGGGACGAGCTATCTCAGAGCTCAACCGATCGCTAACTTTCGACACCAACGGCGAGGATTCTGGTTTTAGGGTTTTAGACGCGACGATGTCTCTAATGTGCTTCAATTCACCTCAGGTCTTTAGTACATGATTGTCTCTTAAAAAGTCTCGATCTTTGTTTCTTTACTTACTTTGTGTGCGTCTGTCTCGTCTCTCAGGTTTTTGATTCGGCGATTGAGTATCTGGTGAAGACGATTGTCTCCGTCTTATCATCTTCGACCAGTTGTAAGGTGGTTAGGTATCGAAAGGAGGAAACTTTACAGTTTGGGAGCTCGAGTTTTTTACCTCAGTGCTCTGAGGAATTGATTGAACTCTCCAAGGACATTATTGATAAGTTGGGAGCAAATGGTGGGTTTATGGTTTAGCTTTTTATCTTAAAGCTTTGTTTTTTTTTTTTGTTTCTTACTTGGAACTGTTTATAGGAAGACTATTGTTCCAAGCTGTTGTGAGATCAGCAGCTTCAACAACATCATGCAGAGCTAGAAAGTTAGCTGATGGAAGAAACATGGGTGTGTCTAAGCTTCTTGCTTACTTGCCGAGAGAATCATCTATAGAGAACGACAAGACACCTCTGAGGTTTGACCTTTTGGCTCTGCTTCTTCTATCCCTAGAATTTGTGAAACTGAAGCCACGCTATTCTGAGATGTTTCTCCCTCTTGTTTCAGACAAAAAAATGGTAGACCGGTCCGTCTGACACTTTTTGATGACCAGGATCCTGTTCTGGTATCAAGACCCTTTGTCTTTGAAGGAAGACGTTTCAAGAATCTTGAAAGATGTTGTGGAGAGGCCTTTCCTTTGTCTAAACAAGGAGCTCTTCGAGAGGGCAGAGTGGCGCGATATAGTTGTATGCTTAGCGCTTACTCCTTCTATGTTTATCAACGCCAGAGCTCTCTTGCATAAGTGGTTTTTGCTTACGTGAGTTCCTATATCCAATTCAAAGTCATCTCTAGCTTTCTGTCTTTTATTGCTTTCTAATGTGCTTGCGTTCTTAACTTCCAGGGGGCTTGCTTCAGTCTTTGAGTTACTTGCGGCTCTGGTCTCTTCAATAGTGGACATTGTTTCAAGACCAACGTTGTGGGGTATACCTATGGAACTAGCTTCCATGTTACCATTCTCTGATGCATATTTTCCTTACCAGTGTCAGTTTCTGAGAATCTTGACTGGTCCTCTCACCTCCAACTCTCTCGTAACGTTAGCTCATAAATGCAAGCCTACTCCAGTGAAAGTCCAAGCATTAGATGACAAAACCGAATGGTAACTTAACATGACAATGCAAATTGATGATGATGTTGCATGTGTTTGATTTTTTTGTATGATGTTGTGTCTTCTTGCAGGGCTTTGGCTATAAACTTCCCAGACTGGTTTTACTTTGCTTCTGCTATGCTCTTCTCTGGAGGAAGTTCGTTAGAAAACGTTCACCATAGATACGCCTCACAAGTGGGTGAAAGTATACAACCATGTGATGTAAAAGGTATCTCCATTGCTGCTGCAACATACATTGCTTGGATCCTGAGCCCTGCGAGTGGAAACGTTCAAGAATCACTAACTAAGTCTCTCATCAGAGTCTCAGAGATGTCACATCGTAGTGAGACTATAACTGGCAAGAGAAAGAAACCAGCTTCCAGTATTGTAGAAGACCTTGTCAAAGAATTGGATTCTCATAAAACGCAAACATCTTCTAGCTCAACAAGCCTCCAAAACAATCTGTTGGTAAGAAGAGTTGTGGTTGGGGTACTGATTGGCTCTCCACATACGGTTACAGATGAGGAGTATGAACTGGTACTGCACTATGCTTCAACTGGAAAAATTCTAGCCGTCGAGAAGTTGCGGTTTAATGGTTCCAAGCAAGCAAAGGGAAGCTCTAAAACATCTATGTTGTTGCTGTCTAATGAAATAACCAAGGAGGAGGCTGTTGAAGGCGCACGCCTTGTTTTCAACTTAACTGACACTTTGGAGAGTATGTGTGTATCGAGCTTTGAAGCTGAAGAGGACGCACATGAGTTTATTAACCAGTTTAAGCTAAGATCCAGCAAGTATTTGGTCAAATGCATCGACCGCATGATTCAACTTCACTGTGAAGAGGATGGAGATCTATTACTAAATGACATAAACATCAGACTGGAACAATGGTCGATTAAAGGACCAGAAGATCCGCAGCTCAAGGAAGATCTTGATACCATTGCTGCTAAACTTGCGTTCATATTCTCACCTATGTAGCTCTCAATCTTTCAGCCTGACCTGTGTACACATGTTTTTTTGTTGGGAATGATGTTGTGCTCAGAGTATTCACAAAAGAACCACTGTGATAACACCAGATAGTAACATGTTTTGTAATGATAATACTGAATTAAGAAATGTTGTGTAAAGATCATCAGAGGACCATAATGACATGGGAGAGATCCTGTCTATTGGGTTTTGGAAGGGGCACACAAGATGATTCCAGAGAGAAGATTCGGTTTACTAAACCAAATCATGTGGTTTCACTTTAAGACAAGAAGTGAAGAGTTGTCAGATTCAGAAGAATCCGATGGAGAGGGACCCCTCACACCAATCCACTTGGGAATTTAAATTAGGAGTAGAGACAATCACAACATAGATTATTATTACCCTTCCCTCACAAAATAACCAATCCTTGGTAGTAACAGTACTTCAAAATTATAAGAATTGAAGAAGCTATGTATACATTATATAATATAATGCGTCCTATTTGATAGAGTATGAGCGAGTGCATACCGTTTGTAGAGACTCCATGAACATAGCAGAGAAACTTGTTAAAGCTTGGAACACACCAGGTAACCCTGTCTGCAAGTTATTCAGAGTCATGGCTCTTGTCACTTCTATAGCCTTTGAATGCTTTACCATCTCTTCCTCTACTCTCCTCCTGCAAACCTCAAGCTCCGATTTTTTGTCGCTTAGCGGGTCTCTAGAGTCTAACATGTGTTGGTTATCGGGTCCTGTGTCTGGTATACCGACACCGACCATTGAGTATGACTGGTAGTATTTCCTCTCTAGGTTTCTGAGAGACGAAGCTTTCTTCTCCAGCTCTTTTGATGCTGACTCTGTTCTCTTCTTTACCTTGTGTTCATCTGCTTGTTTTGCCGATATCACATGCACCACGTTGATGAAGCTTTTGATTGCTTCGGATGCTACCGTGTCGGGGGCACGGTCGAGAGCGAGTTTCCACTCATCGCAGAAGGCGTAAGCATCCGTTGGTTCTTTATTGGCCGCTTCGTCTTCGTGGCAAACCGGAAGAAGGGTCAGTTTGAACCATGCGTGAACCGAGTGAATGAAGTCACGCTGGAACTTGATCACGTGCGTAAAACTGGAGTGCCAAGAAGAGACAGCTGCTTCCAAGTCACGTGTCGCTTGTCGATGTAGCTCAGAGGTTGATTCGCCTTTGCTTGATCTGTTGATGAGCCCTCGAACTTGCTCCACGATGCTGTTCTGTGTCTCGTGGTATTGATGCATAGCTTTCCACATGTACATAAAGCTGCATCAGGTGAATAAAATGTCTCATCTTATTATGATTTTGTCTAACAAAATGTCTTAATTTGAGTAACAGAATTTGAGAGGATAAGCTATAAAACTTTATAAAAAGGGCTAAAAACTAGAGTGTAGCACTAGATAAGAAAGGTAAAGGACCTACCTAAGCATATCATTACCAAGGACCACAAAATTCTAAAAAGTATGGCCTAATAACTGTTCACCTACTTATTGAGTCCACAAGATTCTTTGAAAGATATGGAAAGTAGGTGGAGGTGAATGCAACACTGACTTTAAGAAACCAAAATGGGGTAATAATGATTCCTTGCCAAAATGTTTGTCAAATTCAAGAAAACTTACCCATGACATAGTTCAACAAGTTGAGGAACAAGGTCAGTGTCACGAAGACGGATTATAGCCGTAGATGTGGTTGTAACAGCTTGAGATGTAACAATGATGAGTGACTGTAACCTCGTTATAGAGGCCTTTGTCTTGTCAAGCTTAGCTTCATCCTCCCCTTTATACTCTTGGCTTTGAAGTTGTGATAATTTCTTCTCGTGCTCAATCTTCACACCTTCTCTAGCCTGAAAAAGAAAAGAATCCATCAGTTTATTAATTGTCAATCGGTGAAAATAAATCACAAGTAGGCTTGATTTAGAACCTTGATTTCTTGATAGAGCTTCTTCTCCCAAGCCAAGAGACGGTCAAGAGTGGAACAAAGACTCTTGACACTGTTTGGTTGATCCAACGCCGTCGTGTCTAGCCTGTACTTAACTGCCAACGGCGGCTTTGAGGTCCACGTCGAGCTCAGGCTGCTTAGTAAGCTACTCGAATGAATCACAGTTTCTAAAACATAAACAAATCAAACTTTATCAAAAAGGAAAAAAAAAACTCAAAATTTATCAAAGAAACAGAACATAATAAACTCACTCTTCAACTGTCCGAAGCTCTTATCAAGCTGAGCTCTACCTAGCTCAAGCATCTGAGACACTTGCTCACCCGCCGCAGCCGCCTTGTCGAAATTCTCCTTGAGCGCATCAGCAATCTCTCTCAAATCCCTATGCCTAACCACCATCTCCATCTCCATCTCTCCTCCCCCTTTATAGCTATCATCATCAGCTTTATCATGATGATATCTTCTTTCTCCAATGCCGCCGCCGTGTTCTTGCGGCGGCATTGGTGAAGAAGGTTCTTGGTGATTAGTCCCGATCTCGGAGATAGACTCCAAATTATCATCTTCAGTGACGTCAGAGGAGCTAGTAGTGCTGTAATGATCGTGAACGTCCCATTCACTACACTGCACCTCCTCTCTCTCCGTCTCTTCTTCATCCATTGATTCAAACTGTTTCTTCTTCTTCTTGTTATTAGTACTCGGATTGAAGAAGTCATACTCTGACGACCTCTCCGTCTCGGTATCATCGGTGTGAAGGCTAAACGGATTATCTGGCTTCTTCTTCTGTGTCCTCCTGTCTTGAGCCTTTTTATCGAAGAACTCGGAGTCGGGAGGAGAGGGAGGGTAGAAGTTCTCCCAGTTCCAGACGGAGGAGGCGTGGGAGGGAGTAGCTGAGTAAGTCGAGTTCTGGTACGCTTCCGGGAAGAGATTTGATCTCTCACTCACAGGAGAAGACGACTCAGAGAGGATATGAGGCACCTTAGGTTTGTTTAGCTGCTGTTTCCTTCTTCGATTGGAGATGATGATCGGAGGAGGAGCCTGCTCCAGCTTCAGAAGAGGAGGGATAAGATTGGCGGGAGATTGTTGTTGAGGAGGAGGGACACGTGGAGGGATAAGATTGGCGGGAGACTGTTGTTGAGGAGGAGGAGGATGGAGGAACACTGAGGGAGTTTGACCGGATACGGAGAGAGGCTCGCCGGCGGCGAACGAGGAGAGAGCGGATCCGGTTAGACGAAGCGATCGGCAGTAATCGGAGTGAGCGGCGGCGAGGTGGTGGCGAGCGTAGACGGCTTCTTTCATCAGACGGCGGCGATCTTTGCACCGCCGGACAGTGTCCTCGCTGTCGAGTTTCGACGCCGCGCATCCCATGATTTTTTTTTCTCTAAACTTCGGTTTAGTTCGTTACGGTGGCGCGTGGAACTCAAGTCGGCTCTGCATTATTCAAAAGAGAGAGAGAGTGTGTGTACTCACTCAATACACACTAAACACTGTACTCAATTCTCTCATATGTATCGGAAAAGGAGAAAAAAAAAAACATAACCGACAAAATTAGTTAAAATATTATTTTCCTCGACTGATAAAACGAGTTAGTGACTGTCATTTACCTGCACTAACCTTTCTACCTTTCGGTCCGTTTATTTGTTAAAAACTTTGATTAAAAAAATGCATTTTAGACATTTTCTGACACAATTTATTAACCGTTACCAGAACCTATACATTACAATACTGTACTAAGGTTAATAAAGATAATTCACTACAAGAACTTGTATTATACTATCACTAACACTACAAGACACGTTTAACTTGTGATTATCAAATTTAATAGAGGAGATGCTGTTTCAATAATAAAATAAAAAAAACTGTTGAGAATCAAAGAAACAAAAGGATCGTGCATCTGTGAGGCTTCTGAGTTCTGAGCTAAGGTCAGGAGGACCAGGAGTAAAAGGCACCACCGAAAGTGGAAAACAGAAACGGCAGAATGGTGAAAATTTTGAAGCTGAATACGGTGAAAAGTGTTACTTTCCTCTCTTTGAACAAGTCTTTTTCGAACAGAACAAAGAACCACATGCATCTTTCCTTTTATTTCTCTTTTTAGCTTTCTATTTTCTTTACCAATAAACTTTCCTCTAAAGGCCAAAAGGCCCATCATCATCACTAGTAGAATCGACCCCACAACTGTGGACTTTTTACTGATTAACAAATCAAAGAGCATATCATTCGTCTGCCCTTTAATGGATTCTTGAATGCTTCTTTGAATCTGCATTATATATCTTCTTTTGCAAAATTACTTGGCCGCCAGACTTACTTTTTTTTTCCTTTTTTGTTACTTGTCGCCAGACTTACCAAGCTATTGAAGATAACACTTATGCGCACTCATTACAATTCACTATATGTGTATCATTTTCCTATAAGAATACTGAATCATAAAATACATATGTTTAGCAATTTTTTTACATAAAGGAGAAACGGTTTCTAGTTAAAAAACTCATACATTTTACATTTGTGTAAATGATTTCATTCATATAAAGTTACTTTATGAATATAGGTACATAAATTGTGGATACTTCTTCACTAATTTGCATTTTCTCGCTCCAACTAGTTGCAACACAGTTTCATCCCAACTCTTATAATACCTTTCTTAGTTACTAGTTTACTACGCCCATGGATTCTTGATCGAAGAAACTTGTCGAAAGGACGTCCGGCTAAATTGTTCGGTTCTTGTCTTCTGAAGCTTTATATGGTCAAAACTTCTTACATTTTAATTATTGATTTTGATTTAATGGATGGTGTTTATGCTCGCAAGGATCTCGAAATATCCTGACTAGCGTAAAAAACAAAACAATCCCAACATCATGGGATCACCACTATCTTAAATTGTTTATTATAGAGTTTACATTTTGAGAAAATTTTCTTACACGTTCTAAGAATAGAAACCTTTGTTTTGCTAAATAATTGCGAATAAGGTAATCTTGAGGAGGGTTTGATTGAATTATTTGACGTATGTGTGTGTCTTTTGTGTCTCTCTCTAACATTTTTAATATGCAAAAAAAAACAGAGGTCAAGGACCTTATGACCTTAAACATCGCTGTAATCAACATCTTAGTCAGATCTTTTGACTTCTGAGAAAAATTTTCTTCTCCTGATTGATAGGAGCACGAGTTACCATCTAGGATTCTTACGAAGGTGTAACATAAGGAATAGGTTTAGTTTAGATTTTGTTACTACCCTAAGGCCAGTACGAGAGGCTCTACGACTTTGTACATCCTTTCTACGTCTTCACATATACATTGGTAAATGAATATTCATTCTCACATAATTTTTCCTTATTTTAGTTAACTTAAGGTATATATATATATGTGATGTCAAGTTGAATAAAAGAGTTGAATGATTCAGCTTTATCCTGCATTTGGTTAATCTGACCGGCAAATATTTGAACTTGTTATTATATATAACCCTCTAGTCTTCTTTATTTGTTGCCTGCATTCCACATTTTCCTTAGGTTTGAAAAGGTTGTCTTCTTTCCTTTCGTGAAGGTCAAGCTAATGAAGGGGCTTACGGATGATGATTTGGTGAAGTTTTTTATTTAAATTGTTCCAGGTATTTGTTGCTTATTTGATTCACGTCTGCATGCAATTCTAATACATAGTTTCTTCTTGGACTGAAGAATTTACTTGTATAAGAGATGCTTCTTGATTAAGGAAAGTGGCCCTGTAATGTCTTGTGGCACAAGGCAAATGTGTGATCTCTTGTACTGGTGAATAAAGTAACTTGTCATTGCAGATTAGTACATAAGAGTTTTAGTAACTTCGGGCTCAAGCAAAAAGGAAGTGAGATATGACGGAAATAGAAGCTCTCAAGGCCATTACCACAGAGAACATTGATCTGGTAATGTATTTGTTGTACCCCATCACTTGCTTTTTTTGTTTGGTTCTGATAGCCTTTTTATATGGATCCTTGCCTTGCAGGAAAATGTTCCCGTTGAAGAGGTATTTCAACATCTCAAGAGCACTAAAGAAGGGTTGACCTCTAATCAAGTGCAGGAGCGTCTTACCTTGTTTGGTTACAACAAACTTGAGGAGAAGAAGGTTTAAAACCAGTCTCTCTCTGTCTCTCTTAGTTACGTAGATCTCTCACTTTATATGGCTCTGCAGGAAAGTAAGATACTCAAGTTCTTGGGGTTCATGTGGAATCCACTTTCATGGGTCATGGAAATTGCAGCCCTCATGGCTATTGGTCTTGCACATGGAGGAGTACTTCTTTTCTTCCCTATCATCATTCATGTTCTTCAAGATTGTGATGAAAAACTAATCTGTCTCAAATGTTCAGGGCAAGCCACCGGATTATCATGACTTTGTGGGTATTGTGGTCTTACTTTTGATAAACTCAACAATCAGTTTTGTAGAAGAAAACAATGCAGGAAATGCAGCAGCTGCTCTCATGGCTCAGTTAGCCCCTAAGGCCAAGGTATTCTACTCGTTAATTTTTCGGTTGCTTTCATATGATTATGTGATGGAAATAGCCTTATCTTATTAATCAAATTGTTTAAGGCCATCCGTGACAAGAAATGGAATGAGATAGATGCAGCTGAATTGGTTCCCGGAGATATAGTTAGTATCAAACTTGGAGATATCATTCCAGCTGATGCTCGTCTTCTTGAAGGAGACCCTTTAAAGATTGACCAGGCTAGTTCTGCTTCTGGATGATGTCATAGCTATGCGTTCTTTATCTTCCCTTTGGACTAATCTTGGTTTAGGTTTATATTTTCTCCAGTCAGCACTTACAGGTGAGTCTCTTCCAGTAACCAAAAACCCTGGTTCATCAGTATTCTCTGGTTCAACTTGCAAGCAAGGTGAAATTGAAGCAGTTGTTATAGCCACTGGTGTCCACACTTTCTTTGGAAAGGCTGCTCATCTTGTGGACAGTACTAATCATGTTGGTCACTTCCAGAAGGTAGGTTTGTTCAAAATTTCATTAAAAACTACAAACCTTCCATTTTGAGAGTTAGTGACTAATATAGAAACCTTGTTTATTGCTATCTAGGTTTTGACAGCAATAGGAAACTTCTGTATCTGCTCCATTGCAGTAGGAATTGTGATTGAAATCATTGTTATATATGGTCTACAAAAGAGAGGTTACCGTGTCGGTATCGATAATCTTCTTGTCTTACTGATTGGTGGTATCCCCATTGCTATGCCCACTGTTCTCTCTGTCACAATGGCAATTGGTGCACATCGCTTGGCTGAACAGGTAAAACACAACTCTCAAGAAAAGAGTCACTTAGCTTCTGTTGTCTTTGTATAATGACTTTACTTGTGATCCACGTCAGGGTGCTATAACAAAGAGAATGACAGCCATTGAAGAAATGGCTGGAATGGATGTTCTGTGCAGTGATAAAACTGGTACTCTCACGCTTAACAAGCTTTCAGTGGACAAGAATCTCATCGAGGTTCGCATCTTTCCTCACCATCCTACTCACTCTGTAGCTACTGATCTTGATGTAACAAATAGCACTTTTATTTCTTGTGTTGCAGATTTTCATGGAAGGCATTGACAAAGATATGGCTGTGCTTATGGCTGCAAGAGCTGCACGTCTAGAGAACCAAGATGCTATTGATACTGCTATAGTTTCCATGTTGTCAGACCCTAAAGATGTATTGATCAAAGACTCAACTTCGACTAAGCTGTGATTGATGTATTGATCTGATACTTTGTATCCAATCCAGGCACGTGCAGGAATCAAAGAACTCCATTTTCTTCCTTTCAGTCCAGCTAATAGAAGAACTGCACTAACCTTCCTTGATGGAGAAGGTAATATGCACCGAGTGAGCAAAGGAGCGCCTGAAGAGGTTGGTTACTATAAATAGCTATCACTACATCACCTTAATATTCACTCGTTTTTTTCTGAAAGTGTGTTCTCGTTGTTCTCTAGATTTTGGATATGGCACACAATAAATTAGAAATCAAGGAGAAGGTACATGCTAAAATCGAAAAATTCGCAGAGCGTGGCTTAAGATCCCTAGGATTAGCATATCAGGTTAGACATACCTAACTTCTTTCTCAAGTAATGTCTGAACTTGCTATCAATAGGACATCTTCTTACTTTGTTTACTATCCATTTCCATAATAGCAAGTACCAGATGGTGATGTTAAAGGTGAAG
>NW_026618201.1:0-13276 GCF_000801105.2 Raphanus sativus
CACGATAGACGTTCATTGGATCAACTAATGATAAATATGTTTGCGTGGATGTGGTTGTGATGCATAGCCTGTCTCCTGGCAACGTCCGGCAGCAAAATTAGCAGTGTTTCGTTGTGCGGCAGCATTTCAGTGGTTGGATCGGAGGATTTCTCAGTCAAGATATGCCCATGTAGGTTATGCTTGTAAAGTGGAACTGTTTCTCTTCATAATGTTTGCTTTATTGCAGCTATTGACATTTCCTATGCAACTGATTAGGTGCCTTTGGGGAATTTTGGACTAGATTGGTTAACATTCACAATAGACATTTTCCTGTCCAGGGCACTCCGTGACCAACAGCAGGTTCTATCTTGACTCTCCGTCTAGCTTCCAAGTGTTATAATAGTTCAACTACTGCACTATTTGTCTCCCTTCTTTTTCTTTGCCTTTTTGCTCTTGCTCTGTGCGTCCAGTTAACTGATTATGACTCTGAAATGTCGATCTGTACTCAAGAGAGAAGCAGCTTTTCCATATCATTTGATTTTTATTTGTATAATAGGTTCTTTGGGTGTCAGATAATGGTGTTCCAGACCTTGGTGGTCTAAGCAATGAAGAGACATTCTTTGCTGATGAGGTATGTCAAATAGTTTTTCCTTTTTGCGTTTTAGTTTGTGTGGCCTTTGTCATGACCTTCGCCCACCTCTTGTTAACTGGGATGCTTCTTTTGTCACAGGTGCAACAGACAAGTTTGGTATATCCTGGAGCGTATAGAAAAGTTTCTGTGGAATTAAAGGTCATAAATTTTTTGCTTAATTCTTTTTTTTATTATATTTGGATTTTTTTTATCTAATTTAACATGCATCGTGCAGATCCATCACTTGGCTGTTAATGCCCTTCTGAAAAGCAACCTGGTGAGTGAGATGGAAGGAGGTGACTTTTTGGGATTTGAACAGGATGGGAATTCCAGAGGAAGTAGTTCGAATGTTAACGCCAGTTTTGATGAGACCACTGGATGTGCTCCAGCATTTCGAGTCCTGAAACAGTTGATTCACAGTTGCTTGACTGATGTGTGTAAATCACGCAATATATATGCTGATTCCATTTTGCAACGTTTGTCTTGGTGGCTCTGCAGGTATGATTACGTCACATCCTGTACATATTCGCTTTATTCTCAACTCGTTAAATACCAATTAATTAGTGATTTCATATTGTAGCCCTTGCTCGAAGCTTCATGATCCAGCTCTTCATCTCATGCTTCACAAGGTAAGTGACAGACTGCCATTTAGTGATTTGTGCTTTTTATAAGATATAAATTAGTGGGTGCTATTAAATGGCAGCAAACTATATTAAATTTCTCCTTGCATCTCTGTGTGATTCTTTTTTTATGCATCTCTGGTTTCTGCAGTATGCTTGTTATAGGCTGGAATTCCCAATGCAGCCTAAATATCTTGATATGCCTATTACACTCACATTTTATTTGCTTATAAACTTTTAAATCCATTTGACATCTTGTGGTTTTCATCAATATTGTAGGTCATGCAAAAGGTGTTTGCGCTGCTTTTGACTGATTTGCGGAGATTAGGTGCTACAATAATATTTGCAGACTTCTCAAAGATCGTCATCGACACAGGGAAATTTGATCTATCTGCTGCTAATGCTTATTGTGACAGCTTAATCACAGCTGTGGGGAATAGGTTGGTTTTTCGTTGCCTAATATATACGTCTATAATTTCAATATCTTGTGGACTCTACTCATTTCCTGTCACTGTTTCTAAATGCTTTGCCACTGACAGCGATATCTTTGAGTGGATCTCGCTCGAACCGGTTCACTACTGGCACTCATTACTTTTCATGGACCAGGTTGGATCTCTTATGTCTTATACTTCGGTTTTGTATTTCCAATATCTGATTGCCAAACAGTGCAAAGTTGTTTTAAACTGTAAAATTGTGAAGCCGTGAACACAAAATCAAGCCTCAAAGAGAGGAAAATGAAAAACTAAAAAACCATGGAACCTGCAATGCATGCAGGGTTCCAGTATAAAAACAAAATGGGCCAAAGAACTAAAACTAATAAGTAAAAATGTTTTCTTTTGGATGGTTGAGAAATTATATCAAAACTGCAGTACGAAAATTCCATCCTCCTAATTAGTTCTTGTCTTTATGTTTGGTTTTGTCAACACCTCCTTCGTCAGTTCTTGATCTCATATTTTCTTAATAATTTTCCTCTCATCGAGATGTATCTTTTCTTCTACGTTTTATAGTATAACTACGCTGGTATCCGAGCTACTGACGATGAAATTTCACCTGACGAAGTGACTATTGAACCAAAGTGGAGTGTTGCTCGACTTTTCCCTGAGTATATTCAGGTTTGCATACAGATCCCTCAATCAAACCAATGGTCATTTAGCAGAACTAAAAACTTGTGTCCGCGTGTGGACCATTTTTCTTGTACACTCATGCATTTCATCTGTCTTGGCAGAGGGATTTCATCATAATTGTTGCCAAGTTTATATTTGACCCCTGGAAATTCGCTTTAGAGAAAAAAAGAGGCAGTTCAGAGAGTTTAGAGGCACAGATGGTAGAATATCTAAAGAAACAGGTAGTCTTAAAGCCAATTCGGTTGATATATTGTTCATCCACTCAAAAGATTGGCTCATTTTTTGTTCTTTAATGCAGATACCATCGAGCTATATGGATATGCTTGTTACAAAAATCAATGATATCACGTCACACATGAAGGAGATAGACTTTTCAGATACATCTCGAGATTCTAGTCAAGCTCCCAAAAGAGATTACACGTTAGAGTTCGTACAAACTATCTGTGCTGTTATGGCTCTTGACCAAAATGTCGAGCAAGATGTTCTGGTAACTCCACTCATTCCTTTTTCTTTTTACCTGATACTGATTTTACTGGATAACCATATTGAGTAATTCACACCTATCCTTTTGAAATCTTGTTCTTGAAACTATGTTCTGCAGTGAAACTAAGTATCTTTTCATATACATGCTTACTATTGTCTTCCCATGTTTGTTCTGTAGACATACAATTTTGCTGACATAATTTTTTCTTTATAGGTACTGAAAAGGAATCTGTTAAAGTACATTAACGTAAAAGAATTTGCGGCTGAAGCCGAATTTCTTGACCCTGGGCCCTCCTTTATCTTGCCTAATGTGGCTTGCAGGTATTACTTGACTAAACAGATATGCTCAGTTTTCGTGATTGAGATATGCATTGTGGTGCCTTCTACATCTAGTTAATAGAGAAATAGCCTTACGAAATCAACTTTTCTTCTGGCCACTAGTTTAATTAGAAAACCAAAAATCCCTGACAACGTGCTGCTTTTCCTGGCACACTCTTGTGAGTCATTATAGCAAAAACGTAGTCTGTTTGCAACACGCAGGATGCGTTTAGTCACATTAAAAAGAAACGAAACTTGCCTTAGACTCCCCAAATCCCATTAAAAAAAAGATTAGTTGTACTTTTATCTTACTTCCAAAGGCATACCTATTGCGTTTCATATACTTGACTTTCTTGCAAGAGTAAGCAAGAAGTAGAGAAGCGGATATGTAATTACTGAGTTCTGTTGTACTGTTTTTTCTCTTGTTGCAGCAACTGTGACGCCTACAGAGACCTAGATATAGGCAGAGACCCAGTTCTATTAACAGAGAAAGAATGGTGCTGCGTAGATTCACAATGTGGGAAGATATATGACAGAGAGCAGATGGAGAATAGTCTTCTCCAGATGGTGAGACAGAGAGAAAGAATGTACCACATGCAGGATCTAGTTTGCACGAGGTGCAATCAGGTGAAAGCGGCTCATTTGACAGAGCAGTGTGAGTGTTCTGGATCCTTTAGATGCAAGGAGAGCGGGTCTGAGTTCCGCAAGAGGATGGAGATTTTCTTGGATATAGCAAAGCGCCAGAAGTTTCAACTGTTGGAAGAATGCACATCTTGGATTATAGATCCCACCGGAAGCTGGCAAACCAATACCGGAAGACATCATTCATAGGTTATAGATTTTTGCATAGATTTATTAACACCCTATATGACTCAAAAATGATGTTGTGGGCAAGAAGTATTGTTATAATTGCATTTGTTAGCAAGCAACAGACTCATTACAGACGTAACTAGCGATCATGGCTTGGCTCATTATTTTTCTTAAAAAGTATATGACAACATAATTAATTTGATAAGTATTATATTGGATATATACCAAGAGCGCCATTCATATCCAATAATTTTTACAGTTAAGGAATAAAGAAAATTAAATGATATGGATGAAACAAGAGTCGATTTGTTCTTTGTGGTACACATAGATTCCCCTGACACTAGAACCATGTGATCATCAACCTTCCTCTCCAAACTCCTTTGTGAATCTCTCATGGACCTCAAGATCAGACTTGCTCACTGTTGGTCGCTGTCTTGCTAATACCTTATCAAAATCTGTTCTTGAGATGGGCGGTGGAATAATCTGTTTCAAATCCAAACAAAAATAAAGAAACATAAGCTCTTTTGCATACTCTCCATTAGGATTTTCTCTAGTCTTATCATATCATCACTAAAAACAGCTTCAAGGAAAAACTGCATGCCTTTTCCGCGAGCCCTTTTTCTGCTAAATCCTGCATTGTAATCTGAATGGCACCAGGTTGTTTAGGCCCACATGGCATCCACGTCCCATCAGCTGACTTGAAAAAGAACATGGCATCTTGGGTTTTTCTGACAGGTTCAAACAGAACATCCTTGACCTGCCACAGAGTAGAAACCATTCAGAATAAAGACTTGTTTATTTATATGGCTATGTGTAATAACAACTCAGGCGAAGCCACCTACACAAACAGCCACATCTGAACCAGAAAACCCCTCTGTCTTGCGAGCTAAATATTCAAAATCAGCTTCATTCAAATTATGAGGAGTATCTCCCAGGTGCACCTGTATCATACACGGACATCATTAGGCAAAAAGGATTTTAATAAACTAAATAATTTTACTCTGACGAATGTTACTTTGAACATGTGCTGCCGAGCCTTCACATCCGGTAGAGGGATATAGATACGCTTATCAAAACGTCGCCGAATAGCCTACAATCAACATGGTATTTTAGTTTTGAGTGTTCTTCTAAAAGCTGGGAATAAATTCGAAGAACCAGTTCACTATCAAGTGTTTCACCTGATCAAGAGCATATGGTGTGTTTGTTGCTGCCAGTACAAGGACTTTCTCATCATTGTGTCCAACACCCTACAATAATATAAGGAGAGAGGGAAAGTCAAGTTTCTGCTAATAATTCAATTTTTTTCAAAATATAAGCTTTTCACCTGCATCTGCACAAGAAGCTCTGTTTTGATACGTCTTGAAGCTTCGCTCTCATTGCCTTCCCCACGTTGACCACACAAGGAATCTATCTCATCGACGAATATAATTGACGGAGCACTCTCCCGAGCCATCTCAAAAAGGTTTGATACCAGCTTTTCGCTTTCACCCATCCACTTCGAAACCAAATCCGATGAAGACACACTGATAGTTGGGACGCACAAAAAAAAAAAAATTATTCAAACGCCACTGTATACATAGTGCACATAATACTCATCAAAGTTAAAACCTTGTATATATAAAGATACCGAGGCACGTCAAACCCAAATATACAGTTCTTCTGATAAAAGCTATATAAACTACATAACAACTACAGGGCAGCTACTTAGCTACTCGATCAGGCTACATATGGTTCTGGAAACAGTTAAAGTTGAAATTTTTAAAGAGCAAACAAACTTGGAGAGACATATGTTTACCTAAAAAACGTAGAGTCTGCTTCCGTAGCAACAGCCTTAGCCAAGTACGACTTCCCAGTTCCAGGAGGCCCGTACAGCAGAAAAGCTCTCCACGGCCTCCTCTTCCCTAAATCACAACAAATCAAATTCGATCAACAGAACTGATCAACGAATCCAATAAAGTAAGAAGCTTTATTATATACCTGTGAAGAACTGAGGAAACTTAACAGGCAAGATCACAGCTTCCTGCAACGCCTGTTTCGCGCTCTCAAGCCCCGCGACATCAGACCACTTCACGTTAGGCTTCTCCCTCACGATCGCAGAGTCAAGCCCAGCTCGGAGCTTCGACTGCTCCGGATCCTCCCCTCCTCCATCTCCGTCCTTCCCTTTGCTCTTCGTCTTCTTCTTCGTAGCAACCGCAGCGTCCCCGTTAGATCCAGGACCCGACCCGCCTTCGTCTAACACAGCGCGGATCTCCTCGGCGCGGCGGAGATACTCGGTGAACTTGTGGGTGATGGCTTCTCTGATCTTAGGGTTCTTCTCGTACTTGAGATGCGTCTTGAAGTACTCGAGCGCGTTCATGTAGAGAGGGAAGGCCTTGTTGTAGTTCCCGGCGTTGTCCTCTTGGACCGCTTGCTTCACGTACTCGATCGCTTGCTCCTTGAAATTGCTGTACATCCTCTCTTCTTTGTTTTTTTTGTTTTAGGGTTTTTGCAGAGGAAAAATAATCAAAATTCAGAGTTGTTTATTGAATTGAAATTGAGATGATTAGTGGGAACCCTAGAAGCGTGGTTGATTCATGATCAGGAATTTTCTTAGAGAAGTATAGAAAAGGAAAGGAGGTGGATTATAGAGGAAAGATGAGGAGGAACAAGGAGACTTAATGATGTCGGGAGAAAACAGCCGAGTGTTTCTGTGTATAACACGAAAACGTCAGGGTGTCTTTTTCGTTTAGCGGAAGAGAGGATGTTTCCAACCGTTTTGATGAATGACAAGAGAAATACTCGCTGTTTTTATAAGCACGCAAGGTGGTTTGGGCCGAAGTCCAAAAAGAAAAGGCTTGTTGGAAACTACATGAAGGCCTGTTGGAGACTACATGAAGATCAAATCAAACCCGGCCCTTTCCTTATTTGTTTTATAACAAGTTTGAGAAAATTATTATATCCAGTCGGTAATTTTATCTTATCAAAGATTTTTTCTTTTTGGTAATCATCTCATCAAAGTTTATGTCTGAAATCCTATTTTTACTACTTTTAACCATTTTAAAATTATTTCGAGTTATTTTATATAAAAAATTCTATATGATGATTTTATTTTTCCAAATCAAGATTTTCGATACAATTTTTCTCTTAAAATCTATACTATTAAAACAGAAGACCCTTTTTTGAAGTGACCTTTTATTTCAGCATTATTTACCATTCTCTGCCACTGAATATTTTTAATCTATACTTTTAATTGTATTGATTTGTTTGTTCAAAAAAGGAAAAAAGAAAGATTTTTTTCTACGAAATCTTTGACATCCAACAAACAATATATTTCCTTATTTTTCTATCTTTAATCTTATATTTCCTAACCAACTTACCCGAATTCACAAGGCTTTTAATTACCAAAATATTTGCTGCGGAAATATTAAACAGAGGAATATACTTATGCTACCTGCTTATCCTTCCCTATATATACTACGTTACTCAGGCTTTACATTCTACCACGGAAATTTGCAAAGTCTTTACAGAGAAAATGAAGGCTGCACAGAATCACAGGTCAAAACAGATTTGAGTTCTAAGGATTATTTCTCTATGTAGTCAACACTATTTGTATGTTTGAAGCATGAGATATTTGCTTAAGTTGAAGTATTGAAATATATTAGTTCGTTTTTAGTTGTGTTCTAACAATATCTTTGTTCGATATAGTGTTCTTACGTTACGAATTTATAAGATTTGCAATATTCATTCTATAGAGGATATGTTTAATTATTAGTCGACACAAGCAAGACAATAACATAATAATTCTTTAGTAGTTTTCTAAGATTCTGGATCCTGTTCCAAAACATTGATGAGTCTTAGTTGCATTTGGCAAACAATGACAAGTCGACAATTTCATAGATATGATCTTGTGCTTTGTTTTTGTAATATTTTGGAATTTTTTGCCCATATGACTTGGTTACTTTTTTTCTGGTGTGACTAACTTGGTTACTTTATGTGATTCGTGAGATCTTTTGCAATTAATTGTCAACTTATTAATATGCAAATTATTTAAAAACAATAATTGTTTGTGCTTCTAAATACAATTATTGTTTTGAACTAATGCATATATTTGCAATAAATTATTGTATATTCCACATTTAAATATGTTTCAAAACATGACAAAACATACTTTTTTGAGTCAACTGATGATATTAAAATACTTCAATGAGTTTCAATTACAAACAGCCTTACAAACCAAGGCAAGAAACAGAACCAGCAAAGGCTATCTGTAAAACCAACAAGAAGAAAAAACATATTCTAATATTTATTCTTTTTCTCTAAATGAAAAATATATAAAGAATTCTGACTCCTGGTATCCTGTACGATAATAAAATCCAGTACGATAGACTTCGAACAAATATTCCAACAGAATATAGAGTTTACAAGTATTCCGTGAAATCTGTTAACTAAAGATACACATATTTAAATATTAAATAATCAATACTATTAAAATTGAAATGTGCCCTATTTATATATGTTGTGTCCAAATATTTTTAGAACTTCCATCAAATTATATCATAACTCATATAACTGCCGATTAATAATACAAATATTTTGTATAACAGTTGCATAATTAAAGATACTCGACATTTAGCTATTGGAATAGTGGGTCCTGAGTATTTTGGAATTGACGGGGAAATTACACAATATGTTTACGGGTTAAAAGTAGTTTACAGTTATAGAATTTGATTCATATTTAAAATAGGTCTAACGGTATAAAAGTAATATTACAAGTAATTGTAGGGGTTATTGTTAGCAATGATTCTGTATCAACAATATTGATATAAATATGATTACAAAAAGTTTAAATATAAAAGTTAAAATTTTCCAAAAAAATAAACCCACTTTTTGAAAGATGGATCAGAATATGAACCTAAATCTATTTTTTTTTTGTTTGTTCAGAAATGACGGGTTCGTGGGAGAAGATCATTTAAAATATGTTTAGGAAGCCAAAACATAGATAACAAAACTATAATTTAGATATGATGATTAAAAAAACTTAAATATAAAATCCTTCAATCAATACAAATCTATTCTATTAACAGCAGTGTGTGTCATATTGATAAATGTTGTGTCCACTTTTTAAAATTTATAACTGTCATTTAATCAATTCTATTAATACACATTAGATTAATTTAGTAACTGCCAAATTATGGGCCTTTTAATACGCGTTTGATTAATTTTTGGTTGGGCCACCATTTAATGATTTGTTTCCTAATTTTTGGCAGGTTATGAGTATTTTATTCGGGGTGGGTGCGGGTTGGTAGATTTTGGATTGCTGGTACCCACCGACCCGAAAAGGATTTAAAAACAAAAATAAAAAGAAAAGTAAACACTTTTTAAAAATATGATAATTTTAAAAAACAATTTTAAATTTTAAAAATATATAATTTTTATTATAAATTTATTTTTTATAATTTATAATAATTAAATTAAATAAAAATTATAACCCGCAGATAACCACAAAATTAAATAAGGCGGGTTCCGGTACAAATTATTTGTTTGCGGGTTGTGCGGTTCATATTTTTTGACCAAAACAAAAATGAAACCCGCGGGTTGGCGGGTTCGACCGACAATCCAGCCCTAGCCGAACGTATACATAATTAATTTTTAAGTTGATATTATTTAATAATATATATTTTCATTAAGATTTATATACATAGAAAACACACATATGAAAACTAAATTAAAATAAAAAAATATACCCGCCCTTTAAAGGGCGGGTCAGAATCTAGTATAATTGTTAATAAACAGATGCTTCTTGATAAAAAAGATTAGTTGGCAAAAAATATAAATATATCATTGGAAGTAGCCAGGAAGTAGTAATGAGACATTAATCAAAATATCTACCTAAAAAAAAAGTTTATTAAAAATGCATGTATGATCTGAATTTTTGTTTTTTTCTTTCTATCCAATAAAAAAAGTTTATTAATTGAAAACAAAATAACATGCTACCCACACACACACACTCTTTATCTCTCTACTCTAGCTCCAAAGCGTAAGGGGGAACACAACATGGGTGCTGCGTCATCTACCAGAAAAAGAAAAGATTAATTTAATTTAATGTCAGTTGAGTTGAATCGTCGACGGATCTAACCTCCTTCTCCCAGATCTCCATTTCAGTAGGCTTGCCAAATCTCTGTCACACCTTACTTTATTAAGCAACAAACCAATGTTGACTTCACCTTCACATTCTCGATAATGGAGTCAACCATTGCAGATTCGATTTAACATCTAGCTAGATCCCGATGAAACGATCCGTCCGGCCTCTCTTCAGCGCCCTCCTCTTCTGCTTCCTCGCCGCGACGCTCATCTGCAGAGTCGCGATTCGCCGGAGAAGCTTCTCCTTCAGCTCGGCGATAGCCGAGCTCGGCAGCACGTCGGGGTTCGTGACCGCCGAGGAGGTCGTGTTCAACGAGACGCTGCTCGAGTTCGCCGCCGTCGATCCCGGCGAGCCGAAGCTCAGCCAGGAGGTCGATCTGATCTCCGATTACGACAACACTCGGAGAAGCCACCGTCGCTACTTCAGCTCGATCGATACCCGCCGCCGCGGCGGTGGAAGCAGCAGAAAATACGTCCCTTCCAAGTTTCCGGTAACGACGCTTCGCTCCTCCCTTCAGGTCTCTCGTTACTGGTCAGAGTTTAGAAGAAACCTTAGGCTATGGACTCGTACCAGAAAAGCTTACGAACCTCATGTAATGCTGGATCTGATCCAACTAGTCAAGAACCGGATCGATTCTAAACAAAACGGCGTCGTTTCGCTCTCTAGAAGATACTCGTCTTGTGCGGTGGTTGGTAATAGTGGCACATTGCTGACTAGCCACTACGGTGAACTCATTGATAAACATGAGATAGTGATCCGTCTCAACAACGCGAAAACGCAGCGTTTTGAGAACAAGGTCGGATCCAAAACGAGCGTTTCTTTCATAAACAGCAACATTCTCCACCAATGCGCGAGGAGAGAGCGTTGCCACTGCCATCCTTACGGAGAAACAGTCCCCATCGTCATGTACATCTGCCAGCCGATTCATTTATTGGACTACACCGTCTGCAAACCCTCTCATCCCTCTCCTCTGGTCATCACGGACCCGAGATTCGACGTCCTGTGCGCTAGGATCGTGAAGTACTACTCTGTCAAGAAGTTCTTGGAAGAGAGTAAGAGAGCGGAAGGGTTTGGGGATTGGAGTAAAAGTCACGAAGGGTCTTTGTTTCATTACTCGTCGGGTATGCAGGCGGTGATGCTCGCGGTGGGGGTCTGTGAGAGAGTTAGCGTATTCGGGTTCGGGAAGTCGAATTCGACCAAGCATCATTACCATACGAATCAGAAAACAGAGCTGAAGCTTCATGACTATGAAGCGGAGTACAGATTGTATCACGACCTGGAGAACAATCCCAGGGCGATTCCTTTCTTGCCGAAAGCATTCAAGATCCCTTCGGTGAAAGTTTACCATTGAGTATAGTGTATAACCGTTGAAAGAAGTTTTGTCAGAGAGAAGCTTGTGCTCTGTCACTTTAGGGTACGAGTGTTCTATACAATTTGGATTTGTCATGTCACACATATTGATGAAAATGTATGGTAAATTTTAGAAGATATTCTTACATGATGTCAATCTAGTGCCGAAGGCAACGTTGAGATCGTTTCCGATGATGTGTTCTCTTTACATTCTATAACACTTTTTTTTGTAACTTTGCGAATAAATAAGATTGGAAGCACGTGTCACATATGTAATGAAAAGAGAGATTACAATACATAAGGAAGAGTCTACATTGAGGATGTGAAGCACACCAATTTTCTCTTCTAATACAAATACATGAATAAGAGAAACAGAAAATTTACGTGCTTCACAAGATAACCCACACCCTTAATAAAAAAAACAAAAGGGAAACTCTAATTAAGACAGGAAACAAACAAGCTTATTACTAATTGCTTAGATAGGTAGGGGTTTACACAAGCAACAAAATGCTCCCCGACAAATACATCCCTCGGAGAAAGAGAAGTTTTTGTTAGTGAGCATTATTTTAATTAACCTCTTCTTAAGGTTAGTCGCAATACACCCTAAACATGCATGGTAATAGATAGAGAGCTAAAACACACCAAATACTTGAAAACGCTCAAGACCTCAAATTTTACAAGTGTTAGATAGACAGCAGGTTCTATGTAGACTCATCGTATATATATCCCCATAAGAAGATCTAAATTTTAGAATGTTGCTTCGTTTTCTTTGCTAAATTGTTATATTTTGTTGCATATATCAAGTCTAAGTCTAACAAAGAATTTCTCCCTTTTTCAAGATAGAAATTCTTTGTTAGACTTGAGATGTTTTAATGGCCAGGCGTAGTTAAGAAGCAACATTCGAAAATTCAGATCTTACCTATATGGACCGATGATTCCCCACAGTCCCCACCAGTTTACCTAACGTCATCACTCTGTGGTGACACATTCCGTGTCCTCCTCAAACCCACCAAACGAAAGAGAAGGGTGAGGAGAGTGTCCGTCACCAAATGACTTGATGTGGTCTTTAAGAGACCTCTTGTGCTTAAAATCTGATCCACATGTACAGTACCAAAGCTTCCCGCAGTTTTTCTCATGAGTCCTCCAGTCACCTTTCACGGCCAGCGCTTTGCCGCATTTGCCGCAAGAGAAAGGCTTTGAGCCATGCTTACGTTTGTAATGTGTCTGAAGTGTACGGAAGTCCTTCAAGGGCTTGGCACGTGGATGGTTGATGTTGTTCTTGCATCCCTCCGCGCAGCAGTAACATGGAAGGCGCAGGATAGCTGCGGGTTGGGTCGTGCCTTTCAATGAGTCCCCTCCTTTTCTGAACT
Organism: Raphanus sativus; assembly: GCF_000801105.2. Taxonomy (NCBI): domain Eukaryota; kingdom Viridiplantae; phylum Streptophyta; class Magnoliopsida; order Brassicales; family Brassicaceae; genus Raphanus; species Raphanus sativus. The sequence goes on from NW_026618201.1 coordinate 12,807, forward strand.
CTGATCCATGTCCCCACATATGCATCTGTGTTTGTTTATATTAATCCATTAGAACGTAATATAATATTGCATTGATGTGTATAACTTCTTTGTTTATGTTTATATATGTGAGATGGTTGAGTTTATGAATATTCATGTCCATTATGTTATAAATGGGACTGTAATGTTTGTCCAAGTTAGGAGTACACTTCTAATATATACTAGATCATTACCCGCTCGACCGAGCGGGAGTCATTTTTTTTTTATCTTTGTTTTTACTAAATGTTATACATGATCGCCAATGTGTATTAATATAAAATTTTGATAAATAACAATGTGTACTAATGTGTTTAAGTAAGCAATGTGTTTAATTACTAAATTTGATTTTTAAATTTTATAATAACGTAAAGTAGATTTTTTCTGTATTATTTAAAATATATAGTGCTATATATTTTGTATTTTCAACATTTATCATACAAAACTTACATTGG